>NC_054385.1:103555252-103855252 GCF_017654675.1 Xenopus laevis | reverse complement strand
CGGGTGTGATGATTCTGGATGTGCACAGGATCTGACGCTGTCGGAAAAATGTAGGCCTCCGTTGTCCCATTTCTGTTTTTAATTCTGACAGCATGATTTCCCTGTTTTTTCCATATGCAATGTGTACTGCTAGTGTGAGAATATGGTCGGGGGGGGGGAAGGTATGGATGCAAGAAAGAAAAACAATGCCAAATTGTTCATGTTATTTTAAAAAATACAGAAACATTTGTAAAATTTAAACGCCTTGTATGTATGCATGGTGATAGCATATAAATACTGTTATACTGGCATAATGACCTGCCAGAAGAGCTTATAACCTATAGGAACTGAGTGAATGAAATAAGGGACACAAGTTTCAGACTGCGGTGTTTAGGGCCTACTGGGGGCAATCACCCAAGGACCCACCACCCCAACTGTATAGCAAGTCACCACTGTTGCAACCTCCCCATGCATGCCACCCACCACTTCTACCTCTTCTAGCCACTGCAATTCATTCCTCCAAAGCCTATGGGGACTGCGCTGATCAGGATTTCTCCCTCTGTTCCCCCAGACCATTTTGACCCTGAGGGATACTACTATAAGGCACTGGTAAGTGGATCTAGTGCATATTTGGTACATACAGTACCCATCAGTTTATGGCGGGGGTATATAAAAAAAAGGGTTAAAAGATAGAAGGGGGATTTCTTACTTCAGATGGGGTGCTTTGCCTATGTACCATTGTTTAAAGGAGAATTGTACTTAACATACATAAACTGTAGCAAATGTGTAATAAATCTGTTTCCCAAACAGTCTGTTAGTGCTCACAGTTGCTTCAGAACTTAATGATTCATTTATGAATTCCTCAACCTATTATTCTCTTACCTACATAACTTGCATCATTGCATTGTCATTGCATCACTGACAACCAGCATGGTTTAGCGAATGTAAATGAAAACATCTAATATTGGACCTAGCCTTAGGATTACACTACACTGATTTTTGTGAGATACTACAAAATCAGATCCCGCCTACTCTAAGGTAAAATTGTATTTAAAAAAATCAGATATGTTTTGTTCAAAAATCTACATCTAACAGTCTCTGGGGCAAATTCACTAAGCCGCGAAGCGCCGAACGCTAGCGTTAATTCGCTAGCGTTTGGCATTTTCGCTACTGCGCAAATTCACTAACGAACGCTGGCGTAGTTTCGCTAGTGTTACTTCGCAACCTTACGCCAGGCGAAGTTTCGCTAGCGACGAAACTACGCAAATTCACTAACTTGCGCAGTGTACTGAACGCTACCTTTTACACTAGACTTCCTTCACCACCTCAGACCTGGCGAAGCGCAATAGAGTAGATAGGGATTGTTTAAAAAAAAGTCAATTTTTTTTCTAAGTCCCAAAAAAACGCTGGTGTGTTTTCTACATGATGGCTGATAGGCTGAAAAAGATCGAAAATTATTTGGGGCTCCCCTTCCTCCCCCCTACATTTCCTGACTCATGGCAACTTACCTAGACAGTGGGCACATGTGTAGGGCAAAATAAAATTTTTATTTGCAGATTTGAAGGTTTTCTAGGCATTTGTAGTGCAGATACGTGATCCTCCATTGAAATTTGAATTTCACGCCGTATGCAAATTAGCCTTCGCTAGCGTAACTTCGCTTTATATAAGCGAATCAACGCTAGCGCAACTCCGCAACCTTACGCTACCCCTGTGCGCAACTTCGGATTTTAGTGAATTTGCGAAGCGCTGGCGAAACTACGCCTGGCGAAGTGCGGCGAAGTGCGGCGAAGTTGCGCCTGCCGCAACTTCACATCTTAGTGAATTTGCCCCAATGTATTTCAATGAGACTATTAGGTCCATTTATGAGCACTTCTGCAGTATTTAGGTTGCATTTTAGCATGTTTTTTCCCAGAATGCAGCATTTTCCCTCCAGTGTCGTTGCAGTTCATTTGGCATGATTGTGTGCTGCATCAAGACACGAATCAGGCCTAGCTGGTCAAAAAAAGAAGTTTGAATGGCGTCATTTCTGGTGTTTGGCATCATAATGACATCTGCATTTCATTATTTACATGCAATTTGCTGTGCATTTTGGTGTTGGCTCCTGCATCCATTGGTGCACTGTGCATAATTTGTCCAAAAATATTCACAGGACGCCTACTGTCAAAACACAAGTGCAAGGAGCAGCTTTGGATGCAAGTACTGTACCTTTAATGAATGGTGTCAACTAATGCAATATGGAAATTTGGAACTACATTTGCAGCTGTAAATGCGCCCTTTTGTCTTGCAGCATGCCACGTTACCATTTGACAGGTATTCAATATGAGACGACCAATCTTTCATTATTTTTCACATCAGAATTGTGTATCAGTTTCATTATTTTTTGGCCTGTGCAACTACATCCACTTGTAGGATGAGATCTGTTGATCCGACAAGATCTTCTGGGTAGAATGGTGGCATTCTTGATAAAAATGTGTCGATTTGCTTCTAAAATTTCACTTTGATTACTGCTTTTGCTTATAAAAGTTCAATATTGATCTTCATGTTAAAGTTTAAGGAGGCAAGAGCACCCAGCAGTCTGCACCAGTTTTTGTCTAATCCTTCCAAATCTCCCATTTCAGACATGTTAAACAGAGACAATGGATGGATATTGATCGATATTTACAGAGTGTGAAAGGACTTAACCAGTAGATAGGCGGATACTCCATATTTAAACATATGCCCTGATATATGTGCCACTGTAACTGACCTTAATCTCTGTGCTTTCCTGACAACCGTCACCAAGTATTGACAGAGCAAACGGAAGTGAAAAAGTGAGGGGCAAAGTGTAACCTTTCATTTACCTTCAGATCCCTCAAGACCAGTGTAGTTTTATCCAGCAACAATTAAAGCCAGGGCCAGCCTGCCAACTCCACTTCTTCCACCACTCAGCTCCTAAATATGCTGAATTCATTATAGGGGCCACAAGTGAAAAAAAAACAAACCAACACTGTTTTTGCTAAATATTGGTCATCAGTCATTCTCTGAGTGAATGAAAGCAATTACTACACTGTCCATGTACTCTTTTAAGGCATAACTTTTTAATAAAAACAACTGTTTGATGTTTTGAACTAGAAATCAATATTTGTTTGGAATAAAAAAATGGATTTGTCAGGTCAATACTTTAAAATTGGTTATGCATACAATTACGCCTCATGCTGCATGGCAAAGGGGGCCTGTTTCTTATTCAATAAGATATTATTATAAGAATGCTGCTCTGTGTGTTTCGCAAATTAAAGGGAAATATTTGTAAAAGTATGCACGGCTAATAATCTATATTGCTTGAAACTGGAAACAAAGGGTCAAATAAGAAGATGTGGTGGGACCCCCAAATTGTGGAGTGACCCCAAGTAGAATATTACCTTGGGCCAATGGGTTTTTTAGTGAAGAAAGACGCCAGCCTGGGGTCTAAGGTCTAAGAGATTATAATAATTGGGGAGTGCCTATTTAACAACACTACAACTAATGGAGACATTAACTTTCTCAGTATTAAAAAATTCAGTGAAGCCAGTATACTCCGCTTTGCTGGAGACTGGTTCATACTCCAATAAAAAAACCTACCAATAACCATGAAAGACAATGCTTTGTTCATCTTTTGTGGCACACAGTCAGACACATGCTGCACTCTGTATATCTACCCTGGATAAGTAACAGAATTCCTTAGCGGACTAAGGCAACTTTTGTCCTCTAGGGAACTGGCAAGACAAGGGGATATACAACATAAGACCTTTAAAACAGCAAACACAAAATTTGTCCCGTTGAGAAAATAGTAAATAAAGAGCCTTTTCTTGCCCACCAAACATATACAGCAATACAAGCTCTGTGCTAACTAACCTAGAGAGACAAAGAAACCCCCTTAAACTATATGGAAAGAAAGATTGGCAACAAAATCCACAGCAGCCACATACAACAGAATAAAGACTCCCTTTAACACAGCATATACTGACGAGTTAATTGGAACACCAAATTTCCCCATGCTACTGCAACAGAGATTGTCAAATTAATATCTGATCATGAAGATTGCATTCTCTACCCCTATAACAGATCACCCTTCAAATACTTCGGATATCTTACTTAACCCTAAACCAATTAAATAAATTGTGTCTCATTGCCTTCAAGAAATATTTGAAATGCCAAGCCCCAAAGGCTTATCTAACACACTGTTTGCCGAGCTGTCCAGCAACTAAAGGAATTTGGACAGAGGTTAAAAACATATTGAGAACATGTGACTAGGAGGATTGTAACAATGTCTCTGGAATGGGTATTATTCAACAAGTAGGACAATTCAGGCAACGAGACTGGCAGCAGCGGTAAGGGCAACATTTAATATTTCATTTTACTTGCTACTGTGCCCCCTCATATGCTCCTTGTCAGTTATCAGTTGGACACTGTACCAGATTGGCTTGTATATAACCACATTTTAAAGCATCAATTATTTATATGAAGAACAGTATGCTGTATGGCCAGCATAATAAATGACGTCTGTTCATAATCAGCTATAGGTTGAGTTCTTCTGTCGTCTGCAAGTCTGTATAGTATAACTTGTACTTATTACTGTGTTGCATCATCAAACGGCAGTTTTACATACTCTCGTCAACACATGCTTACTTAATTTGTGTGCACTAATTGCACTGATGCATTCACCAATTATACCTTTGAATATTTATGAGTTGGTGCAGCTAATCAGATCATTTTCAGTTTAGCTGGAGTGTGTGTGTGATATAGGACTAACGCTACCAGCTAGACCAAAGGTTCCAAACAGATCTCCAGATGTTTAGGCTTTCCAATCTACCATCCTACTTTAGATGATGAGAATTAACGCATATCTAAGCAACTTTACTATTTATGTTAATTACACATTTTTAATTACACATTTTCAACGGGGTTTTGAGTTGTCAATGTAATTGCTATTGAAAGCAGCATTTGTCTGTCCCCTTCTATTCTCTGCCCTGGTGGTTCTGACATCTGAAAGAGTGTAGCAGAAGAAGCATGCAAGGCTGACTTCTACTACACTGTTTCAAGAGACAGAACCAGCAGTGCAGAAATAATTACAAAAACTGCTTTCAATAGCAATTACATTTACAAATACCGTAACTTCAAAACAAGTGAACATTTGTAAAGAGTAGATATTGGAAAATCACTTTGCACTTTCTTTCCTAAGGCAGCATTTTATTTCTGATTGTACATCCTCTTTTAATATGTGTATCTCTGCCCCATGGATATATAGGCTCTACCATGTAAACTTTTTTTTTTTCTATATTTAAAAATAACACATCCAGGGATATTTCTAATGTTTCCACATTTTTTAAATCAGTGCTGTTTCCCTGACTGAGGAAGCAGTATGGGGGGTTCATTAAAAATCTGTGATTTGGGATTGATACGCCATCCCATGTACAGTCCAGGGACAGAATTTCCCAGATCATGCGCTAATATTTGTAGGTAAAGTCACCTGGACAAGAGGGCCAACACATTCAGCTGCCAAATGGCACAAACCAATACAGCAAACATTATCTTTATTATAGTTTCTTCTTAAAGCTCGTGAAGATTGTCTGGCTTTAAAATGGACCTTATTAGCATTGTTTACATCAGAAGAACTTTGATATGACACATTGTGAAGTCGTCACCAGACCTTGAATTGCCCGTAGGGATGAACCTCCATTTGTTTTGGCCAGACAAAGAAACAAATGTCCTCAGCAAGAAGGTTTAGGTGTCTTTGATATGTACCTAATTCACAGGTCCACAGATTTTAACAACTATATCCTCATAG
This sequence comes from Xenopus laevis, assembly GCF_017654675.1. Lineage (NCBI taxonomy): Eukaryota > Metazoa > Chordata > Amphibia > Anura > Pipidae > Xenopus > Xenopus laevis. The sequence goes on along the minus strand of NC_054385.1, from coordinate 103,849,470 downwards.
ACACGACTACAAAGAGGTGATTGTGCCAAGAGAGCAATGTTGTCAGTTTTTTCTAACTATTTTTATTATTTGTAATTAATAAATGCAAAAGTAATATAAAGAGCAATATATTACTGCCTTCCCCCCACAGGTTAAAATAATTAGTGCATATGTTAATTTCCATAATTTCTACATAACTGGAGCTCCACTGCCTCTCTCTCCCATCAGCTGCTGTTGCGGTGCCTTCACTCTGCTTCTAGAGTCCGTGCCATCACAACATGAGCACCATTTTTGCAATTACTATAAAAATGTGCTGAGTGCTTTTATTAGGGGACTTTTGTGCTATCCCACTGTGATACTATGCTGTTATCTTTACCCTTAGCAGTGCCCTGTGTTGTTATAAACTTCCTTTATTAATAGCTGAAGAACTGTAAGGTGTAGGTGGATAATTATTTGTTTGTATGTAGATGATGTTATTTATATGTGTATAATAAGTAAAAGGTGCTAATTATTATAGTTAGAAAAACAGCTCAAGAAATCTCCAGTGCCCCTGTTTGGCAGTATTAAACAGTTAAAATTTGGCATGTATTAAGGTTTCCAACAAACTTGAACCTATAGTTAAAAGTAAATAAACTGTGGTTATTCTAGGATTCCACTAATTGGCAGCTAAAACCACAGTGATTAGGAAAGGATTTACAGACTATTATATGGCTATTCTAATTGTCTGGCCCAGTCCTGAGAGGTCTACAGCAGCAAATCGTTGTGATCAGTGCTAGTGGTGACTGAAGACTGACTGAGTGAACATTTTCTAATTTTTTTTAAATTATTTGAACCACTGGAGGCCTCATTTGCAAAGCCAAACACAACATGCAAAGTGCAAAAAGAGGTCCCCTACCTTCTGTGCCTTTCAGACACAAGGTCAGAAAAAATCTACAAAATGTTGAAAGGCGCACACTCGCAAGGTCAGGAGAAGCAATAGGCACAGCCGCTGACTGCAGTTTTTGGTACTGGTACATAGGGGTAGGGGTCCACTCACCTGCCTCCAACTAGAGCATCATTTACATGCGTAAGTTAGGGAGCATCAGGAGGGTAAGAAAAGTGGTAAGAACATGGCTGCTGTGCTTTCTGATGCTGCTTCCTTCACTTAGCACTGGGTTTTTGATCCAGTACTTGCTGCATAGAGCAGCAGGTACCTGGGCGCAAGAGATGAACTCTAAGGCACACATGCATCGCTTAATGCCCTTGCACTTTTGCCCAAGTTCACTATAAATGGCTCCTTTTATGTCTTTTGATTACTCCAATTGTATCATCTAATACCTGGCCTCAACCACAGCCAGTGCACATTTTAATTTCTTTTAGACTGTGCATTGTGTACAAACACTATCTTGTGTACAAGCACGCACCTTTTAACATCGGTGTGCACAGAACAGTGGGTGGCACTATGCAAGTACAGGTATGGGACCTATTATCTAGAATGCTTGGGATCTGAGGTTTTCTGGATAAAGGGTCTTTTTGTAATTTGGCTCTCTATAGCTTGTCTACTAAAAAAATATTTAAACTTTGTATAAACCCAATAGTATTGTTCTGCCTCCAATAAGGATTAATTAGTTAGGATCAAATACAAGGTACTGTTTTATTACTATAGGAAAGAGAAAATAAATTTAAAAAATGTTAATTATTTGATAAGAATGGAGTCTATGGGTCATGGCCTTCCAGGGTCGGACTGGGGGGCACAGGGCCCACCGGGACTAATGTCCAGAGTCCCCTCCGACCCCCCGCCCCTATATGACGCGCCGAGCACGCATGGATGCAGGCGCCGCTCGTCGCGCCTGCGTGAAGGAGCCGTGGCGCTAAATCAATAGGTGCTGAGCGCATGCACAGACGGTGCTGCGCAGCGCCTGAAAATACTTTTTTTTCCCCCCGAATCTGATCAGTAGAGGGGACTGGCCCGGCGGGGGCCCATTAAGGGTCGGGGCCCACCGGGTTTTTTCCCGGTATCACGCCAGGCCAGTCCGACACTGTGGCCTTCCCATAATTTGGAGCTTTCTGGATAAGTGGTTTCCAGATGCTGGATTCCAGACCTGTATTATATTTCTGTAGGTTCTTTGACATAGCACAGTTTAGTAGGAACACTGATTACATGTAAGTATATGACATGGTGTTTGTCAAAGTCAACAAATTAGAAGATATTTAACCTTCTTCAGCCAGCAACACGCTGAGTCAGATTGGGATGAGCCAATGGTTTGCCCCCCTGAATCAACAATCAGATCATAATAGGGGCCTAGGAAGACCAACCAGAAGAGAACAGTATAATCACACCAATATTGGTCTGGCAGGCTGCGAGGAGGTCCCCATACACGGGCCAATAAGCTGCCAACTCAGCCAAGACAGAAGCTTCTATCAGCCTGCGTGTGGACATATTTATACTATTTCTTACTCAGGACTGGACAGTCTATGGCCCTCCAGGTTAAAGTTGCAGCTCAGCAGCTTCAAAAATACCACAGATTGCCTGTCCATCATGCTCTACTGAGTTCTCTGCTTTTCCATTGACATATATTGAGTCAAAGTATCTTGCATTATTTCTTGTTGCTACACTCCACAAATGATGCTTCTGCTTAGGGAATGCCAATTTAATGTATCATTCCAGCCCATGAATGCAAGGCTAGCTTATTGTTTGTCTGTTTCTGGGAATGGCAGTTGTCTCAGTCACAAGACTGCATTGTTATGCCTATTTTTAACATGAATGAGCCAAGAAATCATTGAATTAGCGCATGTAAAAATATTTCTATTAACACACAATTTTCTGATCCTCGCTGGACAATGAGAGGTAACTGTAACTTGACATTGCTGATTTAAGAAGATACAGTAACTTCCTGTCTTAAATCATTTCCTTGTCACATCTGCCCTGCTATTTCCTTGCTGTTCTCCTAGCAGATAATGAGGCCTCGTGTGTCAGATGTGCGTCCACCCATCCGTCCTTGTGTCCCAATATTAGGTCTTTGCTTCCAGGCTACTTTCCAATTACAAACCAAATGTGATAGCGGAGGCAACACCTATCGAGATCATCCTTTTGTGTTCTGCTGCCTTCCTAATGCAGATTAGCCCTGAGCTGCCAGTTGACTGAGATTAATAACACTGCACCAAGTCCTTTGTTTCTCTCGGTGGCCGTTTAGTGTGAAATACTATCCGAAAACATTATCCATCCTCTATTAATCCCACAAATTTGTTCACACCATGCATACTGTTTAGGGCAATTTACAACAGGAACATACTGAGCACAATTGCATTTAATTACTTGGGTTCTAATTACATTCATTAAAGGCTAATAAAATAAATGAAAGAAACAGCTTTAAAGACTTCCGTAAAATACAGGGGCCTTGTGTCTATCATGAAACATGGGTGACAGCTTGCAGGGGGTACGAGCTTAAAGAGGGTGCACACAGTGTAAGATGAGAGACCGCCACTGGTTACAGATTTTATGGAGTTGTGAATACTCTTTCAGGACTTATTTTGACTTAGGGTGATTAGGAAAGAAGCAAGCCTTAAAAAGAAAGAATAGAACTAAATGAAATTAAAACATCACAAATAGCTTAAGCAATATTTTGTTAAAAATAATAATTCATTTTTATAAGATGGACTTAACACAATTAGAAAAATTATTTTAGCAGTCTGTGAATACCAAGCTGTCTGTGCCACAAACCATAATCCAGATATACTCTACCTACATTAATGTGCTGGCTTCCCAGGGGACAGTATAAACCAGGGTTTCTCTCACTATGAGTCTTGATTGCAGTTCAGTTGAGCTGTGAATTGACTCCTTATAACCTATCTTCTGGGGTGGGGAATAAGTAAGTTCAACTGCCCAAGGCCCTGCAAATTGTGGGGAGCTTTGGATTGGGATGCCAGGAGCCCAAAAAAAGCCTTAGACCATATGCCTACTCTCCACATATTATTTATCTTCTCCTAGTCTCTTCTTGTTACCTACTGTCATATAGCCTTGTCTTTATTTCTCCTCTTTATTCTCATAAAGAAATTACCAAGATATATCCAGACCAAACGGATGGGTGAGCAGGAGGGCTCACTGACATTTGAGCACACCTGGAGTGTTTCTGGTATCCTGATGTGCCAATTGGACACTATGGTAGTGCAAAATTTTGGAATAAGATTAAAAACTTCACAAAACAGAGAGTTCATATTACTCAGGACATAAAAAGTTTATAATCTTGGCACCTTTAAAAAAGAACGAAAGGTATAATCACTGGGGGTGCCAAAATGTTAGGCAACCCCCAGTACTTATAAACACTAACCCAATACCCTGGGCTGGTGCTCATAATCCTGGTACCTTTAAAGGAGAAATAAAGTCACTGGGGGTGCCAAAATATTAGGCACACCCCCCAGTGATTATAAATGATTACCTGATACCCCACTCTGTTAGCAGAAAACAGCACCAGCCCATTTTATTTCCACAGAAGGTTATTCTCTGTGACATTCTATTTTGGAATTTAGAAATCGAGTGGCTACACCTGTAAAAAACACGTGATCAAGCAAAAGTGCATCTTCAAGAAATTACAAAAGCACCACAATGGAAGAGTATTTTCAGCAGTGTTGTGTCCTGTAAAAAGTCTTACGGTATTTGTAAATTCCACCGTCTGGAATTATACTCAGCACAGACTTAGCCTTCAAACCAAAAGTCTTTAAATTTTCAATGAAATTTTGAGATTTCCTTATCATCCTTCTTTCCAGATAAAAAAAACAACCAAGGATATGTCACAGTAGGGGGCAGATTCACTAAGGGTCGAATTTCGAAGTAAAAAATACTTCGAAATTCGACCCTCGAATTGAAATCCTTCGACTTCGAATATCGAAGTCGAAGGATTTAGCGCTAAACGTTCGTTCGATCGATCGAAGGATTTTTCGTTCGATCGAACGATTAAATCCTTTCGAATCGAACGATTCGAAGGATTTTAATCCAACGATCGAAGGAAAATCCTTCGATCAAAAAAAGTTTAGCAAGCCTATGGGGACCTTCCCCATAGGCTAACATTGACTTCGGTAGGTTTTATCTGCCGAAGTAGGGGGTCGAAGTTTTTTTTAAAGGGAAAGTACTTCGACTATCGAATGGTCGAATAGTCGAACGATTTTTCGTTCGAATCGAAGTCGAAGGTCGTAGTCGAAGGTCGAAGTAGCCCATTCGATGGTCGAAGTACCCAAAAAATACTTCGAAATTCGAAGTATTTTTCATTCGAATCCTTCACTCGAGTTTAGTGAATCGGCCCCTAGGTGTTGAGGCAGACAAACCATGAAACTTGCCAGCTTGCCAGTGCGGATTTAGGTCATTAAATTTACACGGTAGCATGTTGAGGTCAAATTCCACCGCTATGCACACTTAGGGCAGAGATACACGCTCAGATTCTGGGACATTAATCGCCCAGCGACAAATCTCCTCTTCTTTGGGGAGACTAATCATCACAAACTGCCTCCCGCCGGCTAGAATGTAAATCCCCTGCGGGATGTCAATCAGTGCGATTAGTTTTCTGAAGTTTCCACACAAAGAAACTTCCATCGACTTCAGAAAACGAAGCGTTCCGAGTGCCATCGCGCCAGCGTTTTCGATTCTAGCAGGAGGGAGGCAGTTCGGTAAGATTAGTCGCCAGAAGAGGTGATTTATCGCCGGGCGACTAAATCTCCCCTACAGGTCTGGACTGAGAATTAAAATAGGCTCTGGCATTTCAGGTACACAGAGGCTCAAACAGCCCCCAGCAGTCTACTAAATTCTGACTTTCTATGGCACCTTATAGCAGCCCCTTTGGCATTTTCCAGAATCCACAGATTGCCAGTCCGGGCCTAATCTGAGTGTGTGTCTCTGCTCTTACAGGTGGGTTACTGTTCCTATTAGTGAACTGGTGGTTTATTTACTAGTGGGGAAATTGCCTAGGACATATAGGGTTGCCACCTGGCCGGTAAAAATGATGGATGATCCCAATGTTATTAATAGGGAAAAAAGATAAATATATAGGAAGGCCGGTATTTTTTTCCGGAAAAGGTGGAAACCCTAGTGACATTAGCCTAAAATAGGTCTCTAGCACTTAATATGGACATACACGGGCAGATTAAAGCTATCGTCCTTTAGATTCGGCATCTTATCTGCCAGTGTATGAGGGCTTCCAGTCGGTCTCTCCGATCGATATCTGGCCAAGGTATCGGTCGGGGAGGTTTGATTTTTCTGGCAATCGAGGGCCGCATCGGCTAGTTGATGTGGTCCTATGACCCTGTTGGCGCTAGGGTTGCCACCTTTTCTGGAAAAAAATACCGGCCTTCTTATATTCTTGCCTTTTTCTCCTATTAATAACATTGGCATCAAGCATCATTTTAACCGGCCAGGCCGAGGTGGCAACCCTAGTTGGCGCCCATTCTCTTTGGTATATCAGCTGTAAAACTCAGCTGGAGAGAAGCCAATGTTGTGCCTCATTTAACAATATCCCAAATTGTGAGGAATGTTGCTGTAGTTTGAACAAAACACAACAGGTGCTACAAAAGTAAAGTTTATTTCATTTCAGTGGGGGCGAGCTTTTGTGAAAACATTTGCTTTTGTGATCAAACTTTTTTAGCTCTTTGGCACGACTAGGAACTCTAAGCACAGATAAAAAAAAATAATTGTACTTTTGATCAAATATTGGGAGTGGAGGCTCCAAAAAAAAAAACAAAGCTATAAGACGTGAACAGTCAATAATAAGTTCTCTGCGGGCTGCAGTGACTGCGTGTGTGGTGATGTTTATTATATATAGCCATGCTACACTCCGTCCCCGCTAGTCACTCCCCTCAAACAGCTACGTTTAGAGCCTCGGCGCTTAAATATTGTTTGTCGTCATAGTCTCGCGAGAAGAAACTCCGGGAACGCGGGCCCACGGCAGCAGTCAAGGAGCGGGATATTTAAGCGAGGTTCCGGGATTGCGAGCTCGGACTGTGTTATGATAATCGGAAGTTAGGAGGTACTTGCGTATGTGGTTAAACCAATGACAAATACAGACTAGTGTGCCTGTAAGTGTAGACCGAAAGAATGCAGATATAGGAATATAAGTCGGCTTCAGACATCCATATAGTGTAAGCACTTGCCCCCTTTTCTGTCCGCTGTCATGCCAAAGCAGGATGAGAGTTTGCTGCTACTGCGCATGTCCTCTTTCTAAACTGGTTAGCAGAGCATTTGTTGTCATGTGCAGGCAATACCACATTGTACAAATAGGCAAGAGCTGAGTTATGGTCAAGGAAGAGCTGGGTTGTGTCCAGTAGTGCTGCAAGTGTATGTGTGTCTATCTATATATAATACACAAAAGCCATGAATATCTTGTAAATTATATCCTTATTAACAGTGAGTTCTGATGTCATCACTTATAAACGGTGAGTTCTGATGTCATCACTTATAAATGGTGAGTTCTGATGTCATTTCTGTCATATGACTCACTGAAACTTGTGTATTATAATAAATAAAGTAGCCCCAGTTGCAAAATATGAGGATATTAGAAGTTACCTTGGAGTTCCATGACCTGTGTAAAAACACTCGGCCTTCGGCCTCATGAAACTCCTCGGTAACTTATAATATCCTTATATTTTACAAGAGGGGGGTACTTTATTCACTATATATATAATGTTTCTATTGGGCTCAGAAATTGTGGTAGTTGGCAAGATTAAAGGGGAACTCCGCACAAACATAAGTTAAGCTTTTTGAAAAGTAAACATAATTGCAAGCAACTTTGCATTATACAACAATTAAAAAATGATTTGTAGTGGTTTGGAACAGTTAACTAAGCCTAGTCATCTGCTGATCTGTCTGACTACTTTGCTGAGCTGGCTGACTACTGTTACTTTGTATAAACAGCCATCTGTCCTTAGCCTGCATCCTCCAAACCCCACAATTCCCTGCACACGTGATTTCAAGAAGGAAAGAAACATCATAGTGAAATGCATAGTGGGTTATGTAGTTCCTGCATGCTGTCTGTAAGCTGTGGAGACGTTGTTACAATTTGTAAAATCAGTGTTTCCTTCCCTGCCAGGATTTCAAATGATGCAGAAAGGAAAGAACTGTTAACCAGCTGGATTTTAGCATAGAAAATGGCATTTATTCATGCTTTTTAAAGAAACCGGTAGCTGGGCCTCTTTATCAAATTTTGCTTTGGAAGCTGGAGTTCCGGCTCACCTAAGCTTCATCTATTTGTTAGTTGGACGGTTAAAGGGGTTGTTCACCTTTATGTTAAATTGTAGTGTGTTATACAATGGCCAACGATAAGCAACATTTCAATTGGTCTTCATGATTTCTTTTTTATAATTTTAATTATTTGATTATTAATTATTTTAATTATTTGCTGTCTTCTCCTGACTCTTTCCAACTTCAAATGGGGGCGGTTGACCTCCTCTGAAAAACAAAAGCTCTATAAATTTACAAATGTTTTATTATTGCTGCTTTTTGATTACTCGCCTTTCTATTTAGGCCTCTTTTATTCATATTTCAGTCTCTAGGGTTATTTGAACCCTAACAACCAGATTGCTGAAACTGCAAACTGGAGAGCTGCTGAATTAAAAGCTAAATAACTCACAAACCACAAATAATAAAAAATTAAAACCAATTGTAAATTGTCTCAGAATATCACTCTCTCCATCATACTAAAGGTTAACTCAGTGGTGAACAACCCCTGTAAGCACATGCACAATGATTCCTGACTTATTTTGGCCATTAAAAAATGTAGTGTGCTGCAAGCTATAAGTTGCTATTGCTAGGTAATTTTAATGTATTTTTTATGTTCTCCCAAAGCCAAAAATGCGTTTGAGTAAAGCACAATACGATGAGATCGCCCTCTTCATCAGCACCCTGAGACCCACTCGCCAGTGCATGAAACGTCTGAAGGAGCGATTTCCCTGGTGAGTAAGGGAGACTCATGTCCCCGGTTTACTGAGATCATCTGTCATTGCAAACATTCCTAAAGGGTAAGGCACTTGATGCCATCTGTCGCTTCACATTTTCCAACAACTGACAGATCTGAGGTAGTCGCTGGCCTCTTCGTTTCATCACAGAAGGGGTATTTTTAATCTCAAATGTGGTTTAAATGTGAAATATACAGGTCAAATGGTTAAAAGAAATTACAGGAATAAGGCAAAAGGACATTGACAAGGATTAATGGTTTAAAGGGTAAATATACCCCCCCCCCCTTTTGACATGAGCTCATTCAGTTGAGCTTATGTAGAATCTATCTGGTGGATTTTTCAAACCTGCCAGATTAATATCTGGCCAATATTTGACCAAATATGTATGTCCAGGCGGGGAAAAAAGGAAAAATGCCTAGTGATAGACCCCACAAAAATGCCCTGGGGGAGAACGCTGGGAAGGCAGTTGGGGAAGGCCCATACACAGGCAGATGAGTTGTAGACAGGGTCAGACTGGGCTGATGGGACACTGAGAAAAATCCAGTGGGCCCTGCTTATCCAGACCCACCCACCCTAAGGCAGCAGCCCCAGACTACCCAGTCAGACACTGCTTAAAAATCTGCCCATGTAGCAAACTACACAGGCAGATTTAAGCAGTGTTGGACTGGAAATCCATGCACTACCTGCTGTGGTAAGCAGAGAGACTTCAAGTCCCAGTATCCATCACTTTACAGTGAGAGGGAGGGTTTACTTTTCACTGTGAGTCCAAGGGATGTTGGGAAATACTGCATAAAAAGTATCACAGTTCCTTTCAAATTGTACTATACATTATGTCTGCATCAAAAATAAAAAGTTTATTTTTGGCATTTTATGCACCTTTTTCTACATAATCTCAACTCAATGCTCACATGTCCAAAAGAAGGGTATATTTTCCCTTTAAGCCAAAATATGTGGATGTTGTATTTATTTTATATATAATTATTAGCAGTGTTAGTGTTTTTACAGCCCTGTGGAAGTGAGCCGTGAGTGGTCTTATTTATTATTGCCTGTGAAATTAAAAGGGTGGTTCACCTTTCAAGTTAACTTTTAGTTTATTGAATGGCCAATCTTCAGCAACTTTTCAATTGGTCTTCATTATCTATTTGTTCTACTTTTTTTTTTTAAATAATTCACCTTCTTCTTTTGACTTTTCATCTTTCATATGGGGTTCAGTAAAGACCAATGGGTATATTTAGCAAAGAGTGACGTTAGAGGTTGACATAGATCTCTATGGGCAAATTTACTTACTTACGCACATCGCAACACTTCACCAGGCGTAAATTTGCTTGGGCAACACTAATTCATGAAGATCCGAAGTTGCGTGCAGGTTACCGAACGCTTGCGAAGTTGTGCTAGTGAAAATACGATCAGCAGTTCGAAGTTACGCTAGCGTTCGCTATTTTGCATACCACGTGAAGTACAATGGCCGTATATGCTGCAGCAAATACATTACAAAACACAGGGCCAGGGAACCTTAATAAAATGATATAGAGGTGTTCTATTGACCTACACATGTGCCCACAGTATAGTTTAGGTGCCATATGTTATCAAATGAAGGGGGGAAGGAGGGTAGCCCAAAAACAATTTTCGCTCTTTTTCAGCCTATCACCCTGTAAAAGGAAAAGACGCCAGCGTTTTTTTTGGGACTTAGAAAAAAAAGTCAACTTTTTTTTGACAAACTCCTATATACTCCATTGCACTTCGCCAGGTCTGAGGTGGCGAAGGCAAGTCTGGCCATAGAGGTAAAATCAAAAACATATTGAATTTGCGTAGTAACGCTCTTTCGTCAGAACGAAAATTCACCTGACGTTAGAGTGCGAAGTTGCGCCAGAGTCTTATCTCCTCTGCTAGTGTAATTACGCCAGCGCTCGAAAGTAAATCGGCAAAGTGCCAAAATGACGTCACCCTGGCGAATTTTCGCCAGCGTTAATCACTTTGCCATTTAGTAAATTTGCTCCCTAGAGTGAAAATTCACCACTCTCAATTCATTTCTATGGGATTTTTAAAAGAGTGTTTATCAATGGGTGAAAGTGATAGTTCATCCTTTGATAAATACCCATTTCAAAATCCTGTAGAAATGAATGGAGTGGCGGAATTTCACTCTAGAGCACTGTGGCGATCTCTAACACTCTTTGATAAATATACCCCCAAATCTCCCCATCCCAATGCAGATCACGTGTCCCTACTAGCTTTAAAGGCATAGTTTAACTTTTATCAAGTTATAGAATGGCTAATTCTAAGCAACGTTTCAACTGGCCTTCATTTTTGCTTTTATACAGTTTTGACTTATTTGCCTTCTTCTGTCCCTTTTCAAATGGGGGTCAATTACCCCATCTAAAAAGCAAATGCTCTGTAAGGCTACACATTTTTTGTTACTGCTACTTTCTATTACTCCTCTTCCGATTCAGGCCCTCTCGTATTCATATTTCAGTCTCTTATTCAAATCAGTGCATGGTCGCTAGGCTAATTTGGACCCTAGCAAAAACCACAAATTATGAAAAATTAAAACCAATTGCAAAATTGTCTCGGAAAATCACACTCTACATCATACTAAAAGTTAACGACCACTTTAAACAATGCATTGTTACCCATGATGGTGGTTTTGGGCAGGTAGGATGACACAGCTACCAGATGTTTTTCTACACGCCCCAGCAGTCCCCCAGAATCTGTGAAATCAGTGGTTAATATGCTCAGTTATAATCACTCAGATGCAGCATTAAACTACTCTCTGTTCTCATGCCAGCACAATGGTGCCAAAGCCTGTGCTTGTGTTTTCTCATCCAGAGTATTTGAAGAGGAAGCTAATATCGTGTAGCATTAGCTTGCACTTCAGGGTCCATTTAGCTAAGCTGGCAAACGGGCCAAGCCTATACCAGTAACTAAAAGGTACATGAGGGAGTCAGTGTGGTTTTCCTGGCATAATGAGCTGCTTGGTTGTAATTATCAAATTGGGAACAATTCAGTCTGTTAACAGTCTGTGTGTTTCACGCTGAAATGTGATGCTGAGGGAGGGAAAAGATTACATCTTCGTTTACTGAGTCTGTTTTGTTAACCTCACTGGTAACTCACACTCACACTTTAGCTTAACTCCTTGATTCTTTTTTGATTCTTTAAATTGGTCCTTCACCCAAAAACAATTTTTTTGTACAGCACAATAAAATGTAATTGTAAGTAGCTTTCCATTATGACACATTTTCAGAGTTGCTTGGAATTACATTTTATGTGTGTAGGACCCCTTTACTTGGCTTTGTTTCATATTGCCAATGGCCTGCCTCTATTTATCATCTACTTTTGACAACTTTTTGGTGATCCATTGTGCTGGCATGAGAACAGAGAGTAGTTTAATGCTGCATTTGAGTGATTATAACTGAGCATATTAACCACTTTTAGTATGATGTAGAGTGTGATTTTCCGAGACAATTTGCAATTGGTTTGTAATTTTTATAATTTGTGGTTTTGCTAGGGTCCAAATTAGCCTAGCGACCATGTACTGATTTGAATAAGAGACTGAAATGTGAATTCCCATTTGCTCTTCTAGATAAACTCTAAAGCCCAATATCAAATCAGTGAGTCTGAGATTTGGGGTGAGCACTTATTTCACAACTTGTTTAGTCTTAGAACTGTGGCTGAATGGCTGATGCGCCAATGTTTTCCTATGTTTGAAATCCTATTATGAGCTAAAGGGAACCAAATTTTGGACTTTCAAGAGTTTGACCTCCAATTGAAAAGGTCTGACAACCACTGCCTTAAAATGAGAACATGTCCCTTTCTCTTTGTGAAACATCATCTATTCATTTAGCTTTTGTATGCAGATGATATCCAGATGTATAGGCACCCCATCACTAACCTCTGACATTCAGACTTCGTCCTGGATGAATCCACACTGTCTCAAACAGAACCCTACAAAAACTAAATTGATTGTATTTGCACCCAAAATTTGCACTTCCCCTATTTTTCTTTTATTACTAATGACCTGTTTATTAACCTTTTTCAGTCAGCAGACATGGAACTTTCTCTGATCATAACACATACCGCTGTAGGAAAGATACTTCCTTATAAGTGCTTCCTTATCCTTTCCCATCTAAACAATATGAAAGTTATGTCTGAGAAATAGTAGAGACCGTCCGTCACCCATTGACTGTACACATGGTCTGGAAATTTTGACTATATTTTTGTGTCTATGGCCATCTTAAGTTGGGATTAAGTATTAGGGTAGAGAAAAGGGGAATCATTTTTGAAAAATTTAATTATTTGCTTAAAATGGAGTTTATGGAAGGTGGCCTTCCTGTAATTCTTGTACTATATATTCCTTTAGTACAGGGTGTTGAAGTTTTTGATTCCAAGACCTTCTTGGAGGTCCAGCCTTTGTTCCTAGCTCCTTTCCGCTCTTAACAAGGTTACAGATATTGCTCTAAGAATATACATGACAGCACATCAGGTTTTCACCCTACATCTCTCACTAATTGACATAAAGGTTGGTGTATTTAAGAAAGCATTCTCTTCCCCAATCTCTCCATAACTGGTCTTCAGGTTGGACCCCCACTGCTCCAGCCGTAGCAGAGCCAGACCCACAGTTTAGGGACTGCTGCTTTATTGGTACTTGCATAAATTACTTTTACATTAAAGCCAACTGTTATACTGCTCTTTTAAAACTTTGCTTAGAGAACATGTAAAATATGCTGAAATCAACAGAGCTGGAAGCAACCATGCTCCAGTTTGAATTTGGACTTCTGTTGAAAATAAATTTTACAAACACAAAATTAAGGTGCTAGGGCCACACTTAGGCCAATATATGCAAGCTCATGTGCTACATCAAGGCCTCTCATTCTATGTAAGTCCTACACTGCTTACTGTTAAGTATAATAAGGTGCATTTAGAAACACCATACCAGGCAGAACTCATTTTTGGACCCATAGATTTGCAGGTAATATCAACCTGTATTCTTTACTTCAGGATAGAAATGACTGCTGTAAGATGAATCTCATGTAGATGCAGATCAGTGACCTTTACAGTAAAAGTTCATGGGTGTTTTGTTGCCCCAGTAAGGGCAAGGGAGCCTGACAAAACAAATAATCACCCCCTATTCATAATGAATGGGATTCACTGCCATTGCACCTGTCTATCAACAGGTACAAATTGCTTGATAATGTTTAACAAGCATTTTATAATACAGGTATGGGTATCCAGAATGTTTGGGACCTGGGGTTTTCCGGATAAGGGATCTTTATGTAATGTGGATCGCCTTACCTTAGGTCTACTAAAAAAATATTTAAACAGTAATTAAACCCAATAGGATTTTGCCTCCTGTAAAGATTAATTATATCTTAGTTAAGGTGCAGTACAAGGTACTGTTTTTATTTTTACAGAGAAAAGGTAAATCATTTTTGATTAAAATAGAGTCTATGGGAAACGGGCTTCCTGGAATTCCAAGCTTTCTGGATGATGGGTTTCTGGATAATGGATCCCATACTTGTAGTACAATACAATGCAACATTGTATCCCATTCTCTTTGTTGAGATGTGTAGCGTTTTGTTCCTCTCTCTTGGAGAAATAGACCACTGGGGCAACAAAACTCTAGAAATATCTCTGTGCCCCTTGTGTATTTTATTTTTTTTTTTTCTTTTCCTGCAAAATGTACCAAAGATCAAGCAGGGTTAGAAATGCCTGTGTCCATGACCAGAGACTGCATTGTTCTAATTCACACAGCTATACATTAGCGTTTTGCATTTGTATGTTGCTTTTGTGTGTGATGCCCTAACTGGCCTGCAATTTATTAATGCTGCCTAATGAACTAGAAATGTGGATAATAGCTAAGCCATTTAAAAATAGCTGAAGTGCTGCACATCAAACTTCCGTTTCAAGATTGTTTCAAGCCTACTTCATTATGCTTTTAGTGTCAAATTGGACCATGCCAATTACATAGTGAATGGCACCCTCCTCAGAGACTGAGCTTTCAACCTGACTCCATTTCACTTTGGACAAGTCACTTTGTCACTGTGTACTGAATTAGATTGCATACTCCTCAGGGTAAAAACATATCCTATGACTGCTATTATTCTTTATCTCTGTCTGCGAGCAGCATCAAGCTATCATTGCCTTGCCTCGCTGTTGTGGCTGCTGTTTTTTTCCCTGCTCCTCACTTCTCATTGATTCCAAATTAGTAGGAACTGACGTGGGGCATCCATCATATGTTAGCTAGGCTATTATGTGCATGAGGACCACTCACATAGTAAATATTTGCCTCCCACAGAGAGATACAGCCGATAGCAGCATGCTAGTAACTGGTCTTTCATGGTTGATGATCTTGTAGCATATTGACAGATTTTTAATATCTGTTTTAGTGGGTTTTAATTCTTTTGAGTTATTACATAGAGTGGAATATAGTTAGGTCCCAGTAACATAGGGTCTTTACGTTGTTGGCACAAAAATACGCATCCAGTTCTACATTCACAAAGCAAACCTTTTGACAAGAGTGGAAAACTGTGAGGTTTGCTCACAGGCATGGGATTCGTTTTCCGGAAACCCGTTTTCCAGAAATGACAACGTCTCCCAGAGACTCCATTTTATCCAAATAATCCATTTTGTTTTAAAGAAATTTAATTTTCCTCTGTGATAATAAAACAGTATCTTGTACTAAGATATAATTAATCCTTATTGGAGGCAAGACCAGCCTATTGGGTGTATTTAATGTTTACATGATTTTATAGTAGACTTAATTATGAAGAATCAAATTACGGAAAGATCTATTAAGTCCCGAGCATTCCGGGTAACAGGCCCCATACCTGTACTAGGTTATTTGGAAACATCAGCAAAATCTGGTCACGGACACTATAGCGATCAGCAGATACTTTTTAAATGCTCTAGTTTATTTAGAATAAACACTAACTTTGTTGCCTTTTATGAGGCGTGAAAACTGTCCCCATGCTTATACATCACCTTCCAAAATACTAATTTTGGCAGATCTGTCCACTGTATGTTAAAGGGGTTGTTCACCATTGAGTTAATTTTTAGTATGATGTAGATAGTGATATAGTTCTGAGACAATTTGCAATTGGTTTTCATTTTTTATGATCATGTGGTTTCTGAGTTATTTAGCTTTTTATTCAGCAGCTTTCCATTTTGCAATTTCATCAAACTGGTTGCTAGGATCAGAATTACCCTAACAACCATGAATTGCTTTGTATAAGAGACTGGAATATGAATAGGAGAGGGCCTGAATAGAGAGACGAGTAATTCAAATTAGCAATTACAATAAATTTGTAGCCTTACAGCACATTTATTTTTTTAGATGGAGTCACTCACCCCCATTTGAAAGAGGGGAAAAAGGGACAGATGATGGATTAAAACGTTTCTTAGAATTAGCAATTCTATAACATTCTAAAAGTTAGCTTAAAGGTGATCCACTCCTTTAATGCTGGTAGTGGCAAATGATCTACATTGGGATGGGGAGATTTTTTTTGCCCTTGGTCTTCCGCTTTACTAATAATCATTTTGGCGTTCATACTTATCTTATTGCCAAGGAAGGTGTGGTTTCTTTCTCCTTTATATCCCTTCCACATTCAACAAAATAGGCTTACAACTGGTTAGTAAAACCACGTAGTTGAAATAGACTTAATACGCTGTTTAGCTATGCAGTGTCAAATGGTAACCTGCTGTTATTTCCTACACTTTTGGTGCTTCCATCAAAGGGTATACAAAGTAGAGGAAAAGTTGCCTTGCCTATGGTTAGTGATTCGGCCATGAGATGTCATTTTGAAAATGGAAAAGTTTACTAAAAGCAGCCATCAACCATAGTTGAATAGGTTCAGTTTCCATAACTGTTTTTTGGATCTAGCTTATTAAAAGAAGTTTGATGGGGTTGAGATTAGGTGAATAATTTTAGGAAGCAAGTAGTTGCAATATATTGCAGCAATTTTGTTCTTAAAATATAAACTATTTTGATTGTATTTTTTTTTTTTAACTAAAGATAAGATTTGTGCAACACTTCTAATGTACAATAGCTGGTGTTCAAGAGCCTGATCATTTATTGGTGCAGTTTGAAGTGTATAATATATATTTTCTTGCCTATCTTTTAAAAATAGGCCTGTCTGGTCCTCATAAACACACAACATCAATCACACTTACAGTGCATTAGTTCCCATATAAGACATGGCAAATGTGTGAGGTCTCCATGAGCACTTGACCAACTCCACTATATACTAACATGGCCAGCATCTGTTAGGCCAGCTTTTGATTGATGGTACAATATAAAGATTAGGAGATCACAAATGGGGCTCTGTGCTTGTTACCTGCCTGTTAAATTAAATGCCAGCAATAGCAGCCACTGCATAGGTCTTTTTTCGCCAACTAACCCCCTTATTTATTTAATTTTTCCTAATAACATTTACCGTAATTACCGTGGGAAACACCAGTTCGAGATAATGCTGTATATCATGCATATGGAAAATGGCTCCTAATGCATCATTGGGGGAAAGTAATATGTTTCATTAGCACAAAAAACATTTGCAAATATTAGCGACCATGTTTGTGTCCTGTTTGACCAATTACAGACCTCAATGACTTCCTAGCAATGTTTGGAACAAATGGCTTTTGTAAACAGGCACTTTGTATGTAATAAAATTTCACAATCGCAAAGCATTTTCTGCGACAAACTAAAGGAGAACTAAACCTAAAAATGAATCTGACTAAACATGGCATATTTTATATAGTGAACTTATTGCACCAGCCTAAAGTTTCAGCTTGTCAATAGCAGCAATGATCCAGGACTTCAAACTTGTCACAGGGGGTCACCATCTTGGAAAGTGTCTGCGACACTCACATGCTCAGTGGGCTCTGAGCAGCTGTTGAGAAGCTAAGCTTAGGGGTCGTCACTAATTATACAGCAGAAAATGAGGTTGGTCTGTAATATAAGCTGATGCTATAGGACTAATTATTAAATTCTAATGCTAATCGCACTAGTTTCTGTGCTGCCATGTATTAATTACTAATCAGCCTTATATTGTGACATTTCTATTCTATGTGTAGTGGGTCTCTAAACTCAGTAAGTGACAGCAGCACAGAGCATGTGCAGTGAATCAGCAGAAAAGAAGATGGGGAGCTACTGGGGCATCTTTGGAGACACATATCTTTACTGCTAAAGGGCTGTGGTTGCCTTGGGCTGGTACAGAAGCACAAAACATAATGTACAACATTTCTAGGTACTTCTTTAGTTTAACTTTCCTTTTCCTTTAACAGATGTTAATGTTATCCTTTGCTTATTGATATGAGCTATGTAATATTCACCAGCGAATGATTTTGCACTGCGAGCAGCTCTAAACATTCCCAAAATGCCATTTTATATAACTCTTGCTATTTTTAATTACATTCCTCCTCTTGATTCTACTATAAACTAATAATCTAATAAATACACCAGTGAGAGTGTTTTATCTCATGCTGGCCCTTATTCAACATTCAGGTTTACCATGTTAGTTGAAAACCTGTCAAATTATTTTTATTATTAACATGTATTTATATAGAGCCAACATATTGCGTAGCACTGTAAAGTAAATGTGATTATACAACTAAATCACATGAATTCTATTCATATGGAGTTACATACATCACAATCAATACCGGTACAAAATGATAATGAAATTAACTAAAAAATATTTCTTTATTGATATATTATCCTTTTGCTTTCCTCTTTCTAGTCAAATGATTGTAGCTGTCAGTATAAGGCATCAACAGTTGTCCTTTCATTACCATCTTCTGTATCTTTGTGATTCTTTGGGTCAGTTTGACGATACAGAGCTTTCTGGTGCATGCACAGTTGAAGATACTCTGGGATTATTTTCAACCGTGCATGTGCCAGCAAGCTCTGTCTCGTTCAACTGATCTTAAGAAAACATGGCGCCTGTGAACTGATCCAAGGAAAATGGCACCTGTAGACTCAGCTTCACTACTCTGCATCTATTGGTCAGCTATACAAACAGGGACAATTTTCCTTGTAATAGCCGTGAGGGAGCAGAGAGTGGTGGTCAGTGGAGGGGATTTTGTCTGGGGGGGGGGTGTAGTTCTCCTTTAAGGCTGTACCATACTCACTGTGCCATTAGCCTAAAGGTAAGCCTTTATGTATCCCTGTTTTTATGTCGTTCACATTTTATTTGTCGTTCACATTTTATTTGCAAACCAATCGTAATGGAGGAGGGGATATTATATTAAGTGAACAAATGCATTTGAGACCATGTGTGAGAATGTGTTAGAATCACATGGCAGCCAGAAGGCTCAAATGTCCTCCATCCCCATGGATGACAGGGAGGGAGGGAGGTAGTTCCCATAGGCAGAGTGCTGATGTAATTTATGTAGAATTTAGAATATGATTGTGCTCATTATCAGCAGGTTTGCTAGGATAGGTGTTTAATTTTGCATTCCCTGTAAAACATCTTATATTAATTCATTTATTAAAGAACGGTCTTTCTTATCCTTTAAGTGGTTCGTTTAAAGGAGAACTAACGATTAACTATAGGTTAGGCTAAAAATGTTGCACATTATGTTTTGGGCTTTTGTACCAGCCCAAGGCAACCACAACCCTTTAGCAGTAAACATATGTGCCTCCAAATATGCCCCAGTAGCTCCCCATCTTCTGCTGATTCACTGCACATGCTCTGTGCTGCTGTCACTTACTGAGCTTAGGGACCCACTCACAATATACAGTACACATAGAATATAAATGTCACAACAGAAGACTGATTAGTAATTAATACAGATATTAACTACACGGCAGCACAGAAACCAGTGCAATTAGCATCAGAATTTAATAATCAGCCCTGTAGCATAAGCTTATATTACAGGCCAACCTCATTTTCTACTTTATAATTTGTGACGACCCCTAAGGGTCTGGCCACACGGGCAGATTCGGGAAAATTAGTCGCCAGGTGACAAATCTCCTCTTCTTTGCGGCGACTAATCTCCCCGATCTGCCTTCCCCTGCCTACTGCTGGCTAAAATGTAAATCGCCTGGGGGCAGGCACACGGAACACTTTGTTTTCCAAAGTCACCCGAAGTTTCCTCGTTGGGCAATTACAAGCGACTTCGCAAAATAAAGCGTTTCGTGTGCCTGCCCCCAGGCGATTTACATTTTAGCCAGCGGAAGGCAGGGGAAGGCAAATGATGGAGATTAGTCGCCGTGAAGAAGAGGAGATTTGTCGCCTGGCGTCTAATCTTCCCGAATCTGCCTGTGTGGCCAGACCCTAAGCTTAGCTTCTCAACAGCTGCTCAGAGCCCACTGAGCATGTGTCTGTTGCAGACACTTTCCAAGATAGTGACCCCCTGTGACAAGTTTGAAGTCCTGGATCATTGCTGCTATTGACAAGCTAAAAATTTAGACTGGTGCAATAAGTTCATTATATAATATATGGTATTTTTGGCCATATTAATTTTTAGGGTTTAGTTCTCCTTTTAAGGAGAACTAAACCCCCATTGTGATACGTCCCCATTGGCCCCCCTCCCTGCCTCCCCCCTTCACAGTGTTACCCCTGAATTTTTCCCCTCTAGGGACCATAAATAAATGCAAAGTGAGCACAGCGGAGCTCACGAACGCCATCTTCTTATCTTCGTGAAGTGAGCGGCGTATTGGCATATGCGCAGTTGGAGCAGTCTTCCGGACGGAAATTGCCGAAGGGGAGAAAAAAAACATGAAGATTACCGAATAGAAAAAATGGCGCCCGTGAGCTCCGCTGCATTCACTCTGCATTTACAGTCACTATTTCTAGAGGGGAAAGAATTCAGGGGTAAGACTGTGCAGGGGTGAGGTAGGGAGGGGGGCCAGCAGAGGGGGCAAATGGGGACTTATCAAAATGGGGGGTTTAGTTCTCCTTTAAGACAGCAAGCTGCGTTTGCACAAATATTTCTGCAGTTATCACTATGAAGATTTTCATTCATCCAGGTCATGGTATAGCTAATATAAATAATAAAAAAAAAACTGGACTTGCTGAGTAATTATTAAGATATTTCATTACGTCAGATGAGTAGTGAAACGTCTTCAATAATTACTCAGCAAGTCCGGTTGTTTTTTTAATTTTTTTTTTTTAATTAGATATTCCTTGAGTTAGTTGCAGGTAAACCCCAGTTCAATAATGGTACTTGTGTCAAAGGTTGCTCTTTGCACTCCATTATAGTTGTCTGCCTTTTGTTCTGACTCTAGTTCAGTTGCTGCATCTTCTGATGCAGTGGAACCCTGAAGCTACCGCCACTACTGGCCCAGGCAGTGCACATACTTGCATCTATAGAAATGGGCGCAGATCCTTCTTGAGCTAAACCCCAGAAATGACGGCAACCAGATTGATGTATGTGTCAGGGAGCCGGGAGCTCCCTCCAGGGAGGTAGTCAGGATCAAGGAGGAAGCCCTCTTGAGGGAACAAGGTCGCGGTGTCCAAAGGGTTAAACAAAGAATAGTCAGGATCCAGGCAAGAGTTCACAGGCAGGTAGATATCAACAAAGTCCAAAGTCCAGGCAAAGGGTCAGGAAACAGGTCAGGAACAAGATTAGGCAATAAGGCACACAGGAAACCCAGGATACACTTTAGGGAAGTAATCCTATTTTTGGGCGCCATTCTGGCGTCTAGATGGAGTTTTTATTTGAATTTGGCGCCATTGACGTCATTGACGTCCTTGCGCCAACGTCGGCGCACTGACGTCATCGCGCCGGCGCCGCTTACCCACGTGGCGGCCATGGGCGCCGCCATTTTGGGAGCGACGCCGGCAGGAGAGGACGCGCCGCCCGGAGCTCCTGGACCTGCTCCGGGCGGCGATCGCGACAGTACCCCCCCCCCCCTCACGGGGGGCCTCCGGACCACCAGGACTTGGCTTCTGGGGAAATTTGGAGTGGAACTCCCTCACCAGACGAGGAGCATGGACATCAGAGCGTCCCTCCCAGGAACATTCTTCAGGGCCAAAGTCTTTCCACTTGATGAGGTACTGAAGAGATCCCCTGGAGATTCTGGAGTCAAGGATCTTCTCCACTTCATATTCTTGTTGACCATCCACAGAGATAGTAGGAGGAGGAGGCTGGGCAACAGAAAAGCGGTTGGAGGTAGCGGGTTTCACCAAGGAGACATGAAACACGTTGGGAATTCGCATCTCAGGGGGAAGCTGAAGTCTGACAGCCACAGGATTGATCACCTCCAGGATGGAAAAAGGACCTACGAACCTCGGACCCAACTTAGGAGATGGTACCTTCAACCGAATGTTCCTGGAAGACAACCAGACTTTATCACCGACCTTGTAGGGAGGAGAGGGTCTACGTCTACGATCTGCAAATGTCTTATGAACCAGAGCACTCTTCTCCAGGTTGGACTTGGTTGCCGCCCAAATAGCAGACATGTGGGCTGCATGGTCATCAGCGGCCGGAACATCGGACAACACAAAGTCTTGTGGGAAGGCTTGAGGATGTTGACCATACACCGACATAAATGGGGACCTTCCAGTGGAAGTGTGGCAGGCATTGTTATGAGCAAATTCCGCCCACGGGAGAAGATCAGACCAATCATCTTGACAAAGGGAAACGTGGTTTCTCAAGAACTGTTCCAAGGCTTGGTTCACTCGTTCAGCCGCTCCATTCGTCTGTGGATGATAAGCTGAGGAGAACTGAAGATTAATACCCAGATCTTTGCACAGGGAACGCCAGAATTTTGCAGTGAATTGGGACGATCTCGGCCAGGAAGCCATGCAGGCGAAAAATAAACTGGATGAACAACTGTGACAACTCCACTGCAGATGGAAGCTTCCGTAGAGGGATGAAGTGGGCCATCTTACTGAAGCGGTCAATGACAACCCAGATCACGGTGTTCCCACTGGAGGGAGGAAGTTCAACAATGAAGTCCATTGCCAAATGCGTCCAAGGACGAGAGGGAACAGGCAACGGCTGTAGTAACCCGCTAGGGCGAGAATGGCTAGACTTGGAAGTGGCACAAACGGTACAAGCAGCAACAAAGTCTTTGACATCTTTACAAATAGTCGGCCACCAGACTAGACGTCGTAAAAGTTCAAGAGTCCTAGCAGGACCAGGATGTCCCGCCTGCTTGGAACTATGAGTCTGTTGCAGGATAGGCAGACGAAGTTCAGGAGGTACGAATGCCATTCCAATGGGAGTATCAGGAGGGGCAGCAGATTGACTAGCCAGGATTTGATCAGCAAATTGAGGGTACAAAGAGGCGATGATCTTGACAGGAGGAATAATAGGCTCTAGTCTTTCAGGAGTAGGATCCACCGGAGTGAAACTTCGAGACAGAGCATCGGCTTTCCGATTCTTGGAGCCAGGGCGAAAAGTCAAGACAAAGTTAAATCGAGAGAAGAAGAGAGACCACCTTGCTTGTCTGGGATTCAGCCTCTTGAGAGATTGGATAAACTCAAGATTTTTATGATCCGTGTAGATCGTGACTGGGATCAAGGAACCTTCAAGGAGGTGACGCCACTCTTCTAAGGCAAGCTTAACAGCCAGGAGTTCTCGATTTCCTACATCATAATTTTGTTCAGCAGGCGAGAATTTTTTAGAGAAATATGCACATGGGTGCAGTTTCCCATCAGAGGGATGTCTTTGGGACAGGATAGCTCCAGCTCCAACTTCAGAAGCATCTACCTCGATGAAGAAAGGTAACTCCGGATCAGGATGGCGGAGAACCGAAGCAGAAGTGAAGGCATCCTTCAAGGACTGAAAAGCTTCTATAGCGGGCGGGGGCCATGAGCTGGGTTTACCCCCTTTTCGGATGAGGGCCAGGATAGGAGCAATACGAGAAGAGAATCCCTTTATGAACTGCCGGTAGTAATTGGCAAAACCAATGAATCTCTGGATTGCCTTAGTGCTCAACGGTAGGGGCCACTCTTGAATTGCAGACACTTTCACAGGACCACAAACTTTCCCAAGAGATCCCGGAAAATGTCGTTCACGAATTCTTGAAAGACAGCGGGGGCATTGCAGAGACCAAAAGGCATTACGAGGTACTCATAGTGCCCATCCCGAGTGTTGAATGCTGTCTTCCATTCGTCACCTTCCCGGATGCGGATAAGGTTATACGCCCCACGGAGATCCAACTTAGTGAAGATTTTAGCCCCCTTCAGTTGGTCAAAGAGTTCGGCAATCAAGGGCAAGGGATACCGGTTCTTAACCGTAATTTTATTAAGACCCCGGTAGTCGATGCAAGGACGTAGGCCTCCATCTTTCTTTTCCACGAAGAAGAATCCAGCCCCGGCAGGAGAAGTAGAAGGGCGAATAAACCCCCGCTGGAGATTTTCTTGGATATACTGTTTCATGGCAGTGGTCTCCACTGGAGAGAGAGGATAAGTACGACCTCTAGGGGGCATGGTTCCAGGCAGGAGATCGACAGGACAATCGTATTGTTGATGTGGAGGAAGGAATTCTGCAGACTTCTTACAGAATACATCAGCGAATTCCTTGTAAAAGGGGGGTAGAGTCTTCAGATCTGACAAAGAGATATTCACCCTCTGGAGGGGTTTAGCAGGAAGACAATGCTGCTGACAAAATGGGCTCCAACGGGAAATCTGTCCTGCGGACCAATCAATGGTGGGATTATGCAGGCGCAGCCAAGGGAGACCCAAGACAACAGGAACGGATGGGCAGGAAATAATTAGGAACGATAGTCTTTCTTTATGTAGCGTCCCAACCTGCACAGGCAATTCCCCAGTCGTCTTAGAGATGAATTCAGCCTCCAGGGGTCTGTCGTCAATGGCAGTGACACGGAGAGGAGTAGACAATGGGAATAAGGGAACTTCCATGTGTTTGGCGAATTGAGCGTCCATGAAGTTCCCAGCAGCTCCAGAGTCAATGAACGCAGAGCCGACAATTGTCTTAGTGGCTAGGCGAATCTGTAATGGAAGGAGAAACCTGTGAGTGTTCTCTTGAGACTTCGGAGTAGTGCCCCCTACATGAGTTACCCTAGAAATACCTCGGGGAACAGAACTTGTGGGCTTCACCGGACAAGAGTTTGCAAAATGAGACTGTCCGCCACAATACAGACATAAGCCAGCCATTCGTCTACGGAGTCTTTCTTGTTCGGATAGACGAGCCCTTCCAACTTGCATTGGTTCCTCCGGAGGAGAAGGAGAGGCTTGAGTAGCAGGAGTATGCAGGAGAGGTCTCTGGAAGCGAGGTGCCAGCAGGGGTTGAAATCTTTTACAGCGCTCCCTCTCTACTTGATGCTCTCTGAGCCGAGTGTCCACCTTAATAGAAAGTGCGATCAGATCCTCCAGCAGGTCAGGGAACTCCCTGGAGACAAGATCATCTTTAATGCGAATAGACAGACCTTGATAGAATATGGCCTTATAGGCATCGTCATTCCAGGTAGTTTCAGCCATCAAAGTTCTAAAGTCAATAGCATAGTCACTGACACTGCGGTTACCCTGCCGGAGTTGCAGAAGACGAGAAGGGGCATTAGTGACCCGACCCGGGGCATCAAACACAGTACGAAATGCTTGAAGAAAAGCCTTGGCATCAAAAGTCAGTGGAGAATTCTTCTCCCAAAGAGATGTTGCCCACTCAAGCGGTTTGCCCACCAAACGAGACATCACATACCCCACCTTGGAACGTTCATTGGGGAAGTGCGAGGGTTGAAACTCGAACTGGATCTGGCACTGAGTAGCGAAACCTCTGCAGGCCTGTGGGTCCCCACTGAAGCGAGGAGGAGGCGGAATACGAGGCTCACCAGACGAGAAACCTGTGCTAGACAAGACGTCCGCCATGGGAGGATTTGCAGCCGCTTGGGAAGCAGGAGGCACTCGGGAGAGAAGGGTATTGAGTGCCTGTCCTATGCGGTACTGCTGGGCTTCATATTCCTCCATGTGGGATGCCAGTCCGCGGAGCGCTCGACCAACATCAGGCGTAGCTTCCTCAGTAGGATCCATGGCCCAAGAATAATGTCAGGGAGCCGGGAGCTCCCTCCAGGGAGGTAGTCAGGATCAAGGAGGAAGCCCTCTTGAGGGAACAAGGTCGCGGTGTCCAAAGGGTTAAACAAAGAATAGTCAGGATCCAGGCAAGAGTTCACAGGCAGGTAGATATCAACAAAGTCCAGGCAAAGGGTCAGGAAACAGGTCAGGAACAAGATTAGGCAATAAGGCACACAGGAAACCCAGGATACACTTTAGGGAAGTAATCCTATTCTTGGGCGCCATTCTGGCGTCTAGATGGAGTTTTTATTTGAATTTGGCGCCATTGACGTCCTTGCGCCGACGTCGGCGCACTGACGTCATCGCGCCGGCGCCGCTTACCCACGTGGCGGCCATGGGCGCCGCCATTTTGGGAGCGACGTCGGCAGGAGAGGACGCGCCGCCCGGAGCTCCTGGACCTGCTCCGGGCGGCGATCGCGACAGTATGTTCAGCACAACTGCATCTGATTTACCATAAATGACCACAATTGTGTCAGTTGCAACAGCCCCTTAAGACTACAACGACAAAGGAATTTGGGAAAAAATACTGCATTATTAGAAAAAAAACTAGGCTGTTGAGCCAGATATTGCAGATTGCTCGCGGCACTTGTGAAATTGAGCACTAGTGTTACTATTTCTCTGCACATTTGAGTATATATGTTGAATGTGTGTTGTCGTAGGTACTAGTAAATACGTTCAAGCAAAGGGTTGCCTCCTGGTTCCTAGATCTTTTATACAGCTATACATACTTATATCTGGTTATTGCTAATTACATGGTAGGGGTTTATCTTTTGTTGCAGCATGTGGCAAGTAGTCATGCTGTAAACAAGATTTTAGATGTTATTTCTGAACATTTATAAGCAGAAACTTTAAATGCTTGTTTTGCACTTACAGAAGAATTTTAAGTTTTTTTTAGGGAGCCAGTAAAAAAATCAGGGAATGTAAAAACAGAGGTTTCACTCTGTATGCAGAAAACATATTTAGTGCTGTTGCTGTTTGCAGGTAGGGGTGTTAGTGACATATAAAATACTCCCAACAGGCATAATCAAGCCATGGGCTCATGCACTCGCAAAACATTGTGAATTTGGTGTTTAAATAAAAACACAAGCATTTCTCAACCAATCTGAACAAAAAGCTTATTTTCTAGCACACAGTTTTAAAATTGTGCACAAAAAAAAAAGTTTGTTTTTTTTCCAACTAATATTCTTCCAGGCATGGCCACAAATTAGACTTAACTCAAATTCACTAACCAAATAAAATCATTGCAATTGTATATGCAAAGTATACATTTCTTCTGAATGCATTGAGAATTTGGGGGATTTCATGCCTATTAAAATATTGGCCATTTTATTCTAATCCGTAGTTTGTAGATCTCTCTTTATGGCGCTCATGACTTTGCAGATACACGGCCCACTCTTACATATTGTAAAACACTAGGCAGATCTGTCGAAAGTCTCTTGAACTGGAAGTGCTGGGCTCTTGCCATGGGATTTTAATAGCACAGCTTACCCGACGCAAAGAAAAACATTTACCACTAGATTTTCTTATTCCTGCTGGTTTGTTTTTTTGAATTCCATACAACATGCTCTCACTGTTGGCAGTCTTTCAGCAGACCCCATAATATTAATCATTGATTCTAGCAGCATGGGGCAGCTGAAATGTGGCCTCTGGCATCATCCTCTCCTTGGGAAAGAATCCAATTGGCCTCATGGCACAGTTAGAGCGAGTGACCTTACTGGTGACACAAAAGATCAAACTACAGGTTCTTAAGTGCTGTATTTACTCTTTAACCTGCAGCATCTCCAGCTCCCCGGTGGCCCTTGAAATTACACTTTTACAGGTCTGTCACTTGCTCCTATCTAATTTGATGCGGTTGTACAAAAGGTGGTGTGTTGTAATTAACCCATTCCCCGACAAAACAGCATATTGCCTTATGGAAAGCATAGCTTGCTATTGGAAGCATTATAAAATAGAATAAGAATATGCATCAAATGTATAAAAGCCGTGCGTTTGATTCCACTTAACTTGTATTGCTCAGTGTGATGTTAAAAACTCATCTTCTCTCCCCGTGAGCTTGTTTTGCCTGTAATTGAATAATAATTATATCATTGCTTCTTTCCCCAAATTAGAGCAGAAAATGTGTTTTCAGAAAACCAGCTCTTAAAACTGCTGTGCTAGTGTGTCCGATACATTTGTATAGAGTGGTTGGTAACTTATTTGTCCCTTTTTACTATTATTAAAATGTATTTATAAAGCGACAACGCATACTTAAATGCTGTACAACAGACTAACCTTTGTATCTGTTTATCAGTGCACATTTAACATTTCCAAATTATATAGCAATGCTAAATGGTTTAGTGTTTATTTATTTTCAAAAGTGAATTCACAATTTTAATTTAGGGACCATTTCAAATTTTCTTGCATAAGGATAGATTTTTTTGTGTGTGACTTTGTTCTATTTTTAATAGTTTATTATTTTCCTGAATAGTACATCTCAGTTGGTATTTTTCCAGCTATGCAAAGCTGATTAGTAGCTTGTATTATGTTAACTTGCTAAAAGTAGCAGATAGTTAGCAACATATCAGCTAGAAACTGACAGAGGCACAAATGTTAATTATGGATTGTTCAGTTTTTTTTTTTTAGCACACCTATTATTAAAATAAATAATGGCCAGGCTTAAGCTGGCTGTGCTCACACCAATAACAATAGAAAAAAAATATTAGTATGTGTATAGTGGCCCATCTGAACAATATCTGTCTGTCTGTCTGTCTGTCTGTCTTTCTGTCTATCGAAAGGTTCTAGTCCATGAACCGAAACGTTGATGTTCACGGATATGATGCCTGAAATCCAATAAATGGCAAATGAACAGTAGTGCATGCTAATCTTGTATGTGTGTGTGTGTATCTTGTGTGTGTATGTATATGTGTATATACTCACACTCACTCACTCACACACACTCACTCACTCATATCAGTGAACATCAACGTTTCGGTTCATGGACTAGAACCGTTGTCAAGATGTATTGCCATTGTAATGGCAATACATCTATGATGCCTGAAATACAATAAATGGCAAATGAACAGGAGTGCATGCTTGTATATTTATCTGTTATAAAACTGAGCACAGCACCCAGAGTAATGTGATCTACATACAAAGGAGAGCGAGAGCGGACATATTTGGACACTATGGGGCCGATTTTTCAAGGTTCCAATTTCGAAGTGGAAAATACTTTGAAATTTGACCATCGAATAGAATCCTCCGACATTCGAAGTCAGAGGATTTTATTCAACGTACGATCGTATGATTCGAACGATTTTATCGTACAATCATACGATTTTTCTTCGATACCCAAAAACTTAGACATATGCTCCAGCAGGTCCCTATAGGCTAACAAAGCACCTTGGCAGGTTTAAGTTGGCGAAGTATTGAAGTCGTAGTTTTTTTTAAAGAGATAGTACTTAGACTATCGAATGGTCGAATATTCGAACGATTTTTACTTCGAATCAAAGTAAATTCGAAGTGGTAGTATCCTATTCGATGGTCGAAGTATCCAAAAAATTACTTTGAAATTCGAACTTTTTGTACTTTGAAAATTCACTCGAACCTTAGTAAGTCTGCCCCTAAGTGTGTGTGTGTGTGTGTGTGTATATATAGAAGGACCAGCACTCCATTTCTTGTGAATAATCAATGTGTTTATTTATGCTTATCCAATGTTTCTGCCCTCATTAGGGCCTTTTTCAATCGATTATTCACAAGAAATGGAGTGCTGGTCCTTCTATCAACTCATATAATAAAGTTTGACCAATGCACCCGAATATCATGAGAAATCCGGTAAGAGTGCAAACACTGTGCTAGATATATATGTAATTTTTCTAAGGTCAACGCCAGTGTATTTAACAAATGGTGAACTACCTTACTTTGATCCATTTGAATTGGAACATAATTTTAATTGGTTAATATTACAGTCAGTGAAAGGCCGATATGGGTATTTTGACCACCTCTGTTTAAAATACCATTGCCATTGGCCTTAAAGGGATACTGTCATGGGAAAACATGTTTTTTCCAAAACGCATCAGTTAATAGTGCTACTCCAGCAGACTTCTGCACTGAAATCCATTTCTCAAAAGAGCAAACAGATTTTTTTTATATTCAATTTTGAAATCTGACATGGGGCTAGACATTTTGTCAATTTCCCAGCTGCCCCTGGTCATGTGACTTGTGCCTGCACTTTAGGAGCGAAATGCTTTCTGGCAGGCTGCTGTTTTTCCTTTTCAATGTAACTGAAAGTGTCTCAGTGGGACATGGGTTTTTACTATTGAGTGTTGTTCTTAGATCTACCAGGCAGCTGTTATCTGGTTACCTTCCCATTGTTCTTTTGTTTGGCTGCTGGGGGGGAAAGGGAGGGGGTTGATATCACTCCAACTTGCAGTAAAGAGTGATTGAAGTTTATCAAAGCACAAGTCACATGACTTGGGGCAGCTGGGAAATTGACAATATGTCTAGCCCCATGTCAGATTTCAAAACTGAATATAAAAAAATCTGTTTGCTCTTTTGAGAAATGGATTTCAGTGCAGAATTCTGCTGGAATTCTGCTGGAGCAGCACTATTAAATTTTCCCCATGACAGTATCCCTTTAAGGTAGAATACCAGTAGTAATCATTTTATCTGTCTTTTGCTGGCTTACTGGCACTAATCAGTAGTGGTTCTGAAGTTAATCTGCAACAAGTCTGTTCAGGTGACTCCAGGCGCTTACACATTACTGTGCGTCTCTTTGCAGGAAGCCTGCCCATATTGTAAAAATACCTGTCAATGAGGCACCCATATGCAATCAGCATGCATAATATAAATACACACAGATGCTACAGTGAGAATTTATTTTTATTAAAATACTCTTGATTAGATATAAACATTGATATGGCAAATAATCATACACAAGCAGTTCATGTTAAATCTTGAAGATAGCGACTTGATCACTGGTGTGTTTATTCATTGGTTTACTGGATGTCGGTTCAGCTGACCGTTTTAGAACTTTCACATAAACAAAACAAGCGCCAAGAGAATAAACACGACGCTTGTACTGGCTGATTTGTGTTTATTCAACTACTTGTATTTTCTATTTGCATTAGTAGCAAAACAATTTTCAGAGACATGAGTACATTAGATGGGTATCAAGGTAAGATGGATTGGTGCTGTTATCTAGTAGTCTTTTTGTGGGTTGGCAACACCATACACTCTCAAGGATACCACTAGCAATCTATAAGTAAGCTCAAGAAAGTCATTCTAAAGTTTAAGGTGGTTTTGGGCGAATGCCGCACAGGGCTGTACTTCTCTGCGTCTGTGTATCTGCAGGTGGATAGAAGCTGATGCACTTTAATCTGTTCCATTGTGTCTCTCGGTGTGGATTTTGGTAGAAAATATGAAAGTCTGCATTTTTGTGCCCATATCTGCTCTGTGTCTCTTCATATAGGTCTGCCTCAAGCTATTAACAGACAGTGTGTTTGCTGGTAAATTTGTTATCCCTATTTATTCTGCCTCGTGATTTGACAGGAAAATGGAATGATCTGTTGGAATGCCCCCCCCCCCACATACGTGTCCAGATGGCCAGGAAGTATGCACAAAATCTGAGCATGTATGGCCATCGTAATGCATTTATGGTTTGAATAATTTTCTGCTAGGGATTTAAAATAAAAATAAAATTAGAAACCTGGTAGCTGGGGAAATAGATGGCTCCGATTTACAACTTTTTATGTGGGGTGGGGTACTGGAAATTGGTAAAGGGGAATTGTAAAACACCCCCCTGGCTTGTCTCCATATATGTTTGTGTAAGTGAGCACATACAGAGTGATCTAGCACATTCACTGGCCCTGTGTTTTCACACTAATTCTGTCCATGAGCAAGCATTTTCACAAAACAGGAATTTTAAATAAAAATTATAAATAACATTTGCTAAACCTCTGTACCCAAGTCAAGGAAGACCTGCATATGGTTATTCTGTTTACCTCAGCCCATGTTTTTCCTGGTTGCAATATCTTGGAAAATATCTCCCCAGCAGGATGGCACTCTGAAAGCTTCATTTTCTGAAGTCGCCCGAAATTGCCTCACACGGAAACTTCGGAAAACGAAGCGCACAGCGTGCCATCCTGCTGGCACTTTACATTCTAGCCGGCGGGAGGCAGTTCTGGGAGATTAGTCGTCCCGAAGAAGAAGAGATTTGTCGCCAGGCGACATATCTGCCCGAATCTGAGAGTGCGCCCTGACAGGTATGGTATATTATCAGAAAGAGAGAGAGAGAGAGAGAGAGCTCTGAATTTTTATACATTGCCTTTTTTCTCTGTACTAATTGAACTGTACCTTCTACCTGATAACTAAGCAAAAAAAAACAAAACTCTCCTGTTTTTTAATACTAAATCGAATATGTGGTATTTTTAGTAGTAATAGTACAGGTATAGGATCCCTTATCCGGAAACCCGATATCCAGAAAGCTCCAAATTACAGAATGGTTGTCTCCCATAGACTCCATTTTATCCAAATAATCCAAATTTTAAAAATCAGTAGCTTGTACTTGATCCCAACTAAGATGTAATTAATCCTTATTGGAAGCAAAACCAGGTTATTGGGTTTATTTAATGTTTAAAGGAATTTCTAGTAGACTTAAGGCATGAAGACCCAAATTATGGAAAGATCCGTTATCCGTAAAGGATAGCAGCATTCTGAGCATTCTGGATAGCAGGTCCCATACCTGTAATTCAAATCACAGAAAGAACTTGTATCTCGAAAAGCCCAGGTCTCCAACATTCGGGATACTAGATCCCATCTCTGTTTAAAATGAATGGCTGAACATTGCACTATGGCCAGTGGCAAACTTTTGAGGTCTTTGGCAGAATTGTTGTTGGAGGCACCTGCGTGTTTCTTATTTATTGTGATGAAGATGGTAATCGCATTGTTTTTATTTTCTTTGCATCCTCATAAAGCTTTTCAGCATTTATCTGCTGCAATTGTTCCAGTATATACGCTGTGGACCAGTCAAGTGCTTTCATTGATTTATTTCTACTCGGGGACCTAGTTAAAGGGATATGTGGTTTTCTATTGTTTAAACAGAAAGCTAAAAAAAAAAAATTCCACGTTAATGTGAGCTAGAGAGATGACAGCTTAAGAGCGGGGAGCCTGAACGCAGCCGGCCGCGTAACACAGATGTCTGAGGGAGTCATCTGCCAGCTATGTCTCTCCCATGGAGATGCACTCTCCCTTGGTGAAAGCATTCGACACAGTACTGTCACCCATGCAAATGACCCAACGGAACAGGATGCAAATAGCGAGCACCCTGCTGTGCAAAACTGCCCTATTAACGGCTGTGCTGGTGAGAGCCACCGAAAGAGTAGTACTTCCAGGCCTCTGGGGGCCACAAAAGGTCAAGAAAAGATCTGCCATTTGAATTGGAAATTGTCTGGATGATAATTTTAGTTGAATACTGATACAGTGGGGAGAAGGGCAAGGTGTTTAAGCAATATGTTTTCCTTTCTTTGTATCCCACATATCAAGCTGCATTGGTAATAATAAATAAGGGTTCTATTCAAATAAGCTTGAGTTGCAGTTATTGCTTGTGCCATACATAATATGCTTAGTTAGCAGCAAGTCAGGACTCAGAGGGGCTTATAGAAGAACTAGATGTAACTTGCTTGTCCTAAGAGCTTGCAATTTCCCAGTCATGTATCCTTCTAGCAGTCTGTGCTGGGTTAAGAAAAGTCGACAAAAGGGGAAAGTTCAATCTGCCACCATTATATGTAATGAATACAGAGATTTGTTACAGTCCTTCACAAATTACTAGCGCAACTGCTCTTTTGTTGGAGGGGCGGGGAGCAATATTGGCGTGTATATTAATAGCGGTGTAATTTAAACGAGAACAAATACTCTATGAATATAGACTGCAGTGCTTCCTCTTATCCAGTCTCTTTTATTCCTTTCCTTACCGTAGTAATTGCTTGTTTTGTATTCATTTGAAATGGTGCTTTTAAGGTAAATTACCAAACATATACACTGCCTAGGCTATAAAATCATGGAAATATGAATTAATATTGTAAGAAATAATTCTACTTTTACAGAATATATTTCAGTGGTCATTACTGTAAGTGGCCTTGTAGTAAAGCCAGAGTAATTGGTCATATTTGAATTACATGTTCCCTTGCTTGTATATCTGGAGGGCACAGATCTTAATTATAGATATATGTCTGTGTGGCTTATCCCATCTATGTATTCTATTCTGTAAAAGTCTTGATTAGGGTAAATGAGTATTTTTCAAAATCTAGAAACTACAGGGGTACAGTTGTTCCCTTTGATTAAAATACAAAGAAGCCCAGTGACACTGCTTCTTCAGTCGTGGCCAAATCAGCCATCAGACCATTTTGCAAGCGAAGGGGAGGTGCAGCCTTTATCTGAAGCAAGGACAGGGACACAATATGTTTTGTGCCTCTCTCTGGGGGCATATGAATGCAGATGAAGAATCCTCCCAGGCTTAGCATTCTTAAAGCAGTGTCAGAATAATGGATGTTGAGCACATGTCAAGCATTTGTTAATTTCTCTGTTATTTGGAGTTTATCTACCATGATCAATCTAGTAAACGAGTGCTTGGCTCCTGTGGCATGTGCCATTGAGATGGTGATTAGGCAGGCCGGCGGAGCCTTCTGGTTTCCATCTTTGCCAGGTAACTAGTAACGTATGAATAGCAATCGCTTTCCAATTAGAGACGGGTTTACAGTTTAAATTGGTGGAAATGTGTTTTGGAGACTGCCACATTAACTTAATGCTGTCTAGCTAACAAAAGTTCTCCACTTGATTTTAATTTAGCACCTAACAAGGACGAAATGAACCCAGAATAATGCGATTAGGAAAGAGATAAATATGGATATGTCCCTCTGCTGTTCTTAGTTTTAATGAGATATTACTGTTTTGTTGGCAGAGACATTCCTAAAAAGATCATTTCCAATTTTTTTTCAGAATTTGCCCTCAAGTGGGCATTTAATTATTAGGTTCTCAATGCTACCGTAAAGTCATATATTTTGCTTTACATGCAGGTATAATATAAATATAATACCATGACATGTCCTTGTTGTTCTCATTTTTTTATTGAGGTCCGGCTTTGGTTACTTAAAGGGTTTGTCCACCTTTACATTAACTTTTTAGTGTTGTGTAGAGAGTGATATTCTGAGACAATGTGCAATTGTTTTTAATTTTTTATTATTTTTTATTATTTTTAATTATTTAGGTTTTTATTCAACAGCTCTACAGTTTGCAATTTTAGCAATCTTGTTGCTGGGTCCAAATTCATGGTTTTGAATAAGAGACTGGAATATGAATAGGAGAGGGTCTGAATAGAAAGATGAGTAATAAAAAGCAATAACAATACATTTGTAGTCTAACAGGGCATTTGTTTTTTAGATGGGGTTAGTGATCCCCATTTGAAAGCTGAAGAAGAAGGCAAATCATTCAAAAACTATACAAAAGAAAAAATAAAGGCCGGATAATCAGTTAATAGAGCTGCTCCAGCAGAATTCTGCACTGAAATCTGTTTCTCAAAAGAGCAAACAGATTTTTCTTTTTTATTTAAATTTGAAATCTGACATGGGGGCTAGACATATTGTCAGTTTCCCAGGTGCCCCCAGTCATGTGACTTGTGCTCTGATAAACTTCAGTCACTCTTTACTGCTGCACTTCAAGTTGGAGTGATATCACAATCCCCCCCCCCAACAGCCCATCAGCAGAACAATGGAAAGGTAACCAGATAACAGCTCCCTGGTAGATATAAGAACAGCACTCAGTAGTAAAAAACCATGTCCCACTGTGACACATTCAGTTACATTGAGTAGGAGAAACAACAGCCTGTCAGAAAGCAGTTACATCCTAAAGTGCTGGCTCTTTCTGAAAGCACATGACCAGGCAAAATGACCTGAGATGGCTGCCTACACACCAATATTACAAGTAAAGAAAAATATACTTGGTGGTTCAGGAATGACATTTTATATGGTAGAGTGAATTATTTGCAGTGTAAACAGTGTAATTTAGAAATAAAAATGACATCATAAGTAGGACAGAATCCCTTTAACTAACATAAATAGCCTACTTAAATCCTCAACTGTTTCATTTCATGGGAACTATATCTTGGTGAAATCAGCCGGGACAATATCTTGGAGCAGGTAGTCAGTAAATGGAATCATATCTCCTGATCCCCATTTCCAGACTACTGTCATTGAATACAACCGGCCTTGTGACTATTGGTGGTTTCATAGAATTTTATATTCAACTTTGGCAACCTTTATCTTGTCTGAAGGTGTCTGCATTTATGCTTATAGAGTTTTGGGATCTGCAAATACAATGCCTTGCCAGAGTCTATTGATGCCTTTAAGAGTAGCTCGGATGGCTTTTTGAGCAAGATTACTGTAACATCCAATGCTATTGTAATCTTAAAACTGATCTTTAATTTACCAAAAATTAGGCAGTGGGGGTGATGTGTTGTTTAAGATATGATGAGTTTACTGATGAAGTGATTGGTTATTGAAGTCACTGAAGCACACTGTGGATTTTATTTTTCTGCAGTAAAATAATAACATTTCAGTTAAAAATATAAATAATCTATAGCCAATTTCAACTATTTCTTTCTATAATGACTGCTGCGAAGCAGACTATTGCAAAAGCATGGAAAACAAAACCAATTCCCTTTGACGCTATCAAAATTTAGTTAGATTGGAATATGTTTCAGGAGAAAATGTCCAGTATTCTAATGGATTCCCACCAAAAATGTTTACAGGTTTGGATCCCCTGGTTAGAATATAGCTATGGGACTGACAGTCCAACAGCGCTCGTAAGTATTTAGGTAGTTACCCTATTAAGATACCCCCCTAGTGTAAGGAACTATTACAGTGCTAAGTATTAGGTTCTGTTGACCAGTTATGTTAGAAATGTTATATAGACATAATTGTAAATGATTGTTTAGATTAGGATTGTTGATTGGAATGTCATGTTATAATTGAATAATAAGCAAAATATGTAATGGAAACTATAAAACTTTATTGTAAGGTCATAATGTATCAGACAATAACACAATTTATTTTATCTTACAACTTTTGTACATAATAAAAATATTGGAATATAATAATAATCTAAAAGTACCCCCCTCTCCCTTTAAAGACCACAATTTGGATTGGTGCCACATAGCTTTAAATAATGTCAAAGGTTCATGGTCTGAAGTTGTTCTTTTATAGTTCTATGAATATCCAACCCATTAAATTGGAATTCACCCACAAATTTAACACCAAATGGTCCGCCCAACCTTCAGAGGAAGCATCATAGTTTGGAAATCACTGATATAAAGTGGTAAAGTAGTTTGGGACTTGGAGTTGCACATAACCTCACCTATAGCCGCTCCCAAGAATTTTCTTATCTATTCAGAAACGTAAAACCCATTACATCATGATGATGTCACTGAAGACATTGTATATAGCACTAAAACATTGTTCAATGTTCACTCAGCTCCTGTTACCTAAACAATTACACCAGAAAACATTCTACACTAACTTATTAACCCAAGGAATTTGTTGTTATTTTTATGGAATATGTTACTGCCCCTGAATGGCTGTCCACTAGTGTGGCAAGAATTTAAGGAATTAAAGATGCTTTAGATGATTAAACATGTGACCAATATGCATTCTGAGCACCTCTCTTCAGAACCAGCTTTTTAGAAAACCGCAGTTCTTACAGTGGAAGCCCAAACAATTCTATATTGTTATTACTGGTACTCCACTACAAAGATAGGAATACCAGTTTTGTAATAACCATTCCCCTATTCACCTCATGCTTTCAAGGAGTTCATGTTTTATTTAATTTATAAGGTGTTATCATTTGCATTTTTCTCAACTTTCGCCTACAGAAATTCACTTGGATAGGCTCATATCTCCCCAATTCTGATGCGAATGAGTAAAATGCTATCTTTAATTTTAATTTGTTGAACTTGATTAATATTGAAGGATTTATCAATAGTGAACTCACCAGCCATATATTTTATGAGTGCATTGGCATGGGTAGCAAAACCTATGTAGCACAATATTTATTGGAACCTGTTTTCGTGTTCGTCCATGTTAATTTTTACTGCTGTTTTTGCTGAATTATCCTTACATGTAATATAATCAATGCATGGCAATCTCTATACCCTTTTTCTCCACATTTGTCATCTTGTGAAGGAGACTTCAGAACACCATCGGCATTGTACTGAGGATTAACCCAGACAGTTTGGATTGCAAAAATGCCACAAAGCAGACCATTTTGGCACAGTGGGTTTTTGTGCCAATATTCATGTTTCATATGTAATAGTTGGCACGAATATGGCCCTGTTGCCAGATGGCTCATATTAAAAAGATTCCAATCCATCCTGATTCTCAGCCAAACTCTGTCATCCGAACAATGTGGATGACAGATTTGATAACTGACACTTCGATGAATTAGACAAATTGATTTATTATTTTTCCATAAATTATATGTCTTTAAAAATGTATGCATCTTGGGAAACTCCATGTAAGACTTTGAAATGTTCCAGTGAAAAATCTTAAGAGCTCAATTACTGAGAAGGAATTATCACTCAGATCCTATTTGATCACTTTGTCATCAACTGCAGTTTTCTCCACTCCCTCCAACTTTTGCAGCAGAGCCCCTGACTTGTGGTTGGAGCTTTTTCCTGCTCATAGGTTTGTAAATGGCATGTAAATTGCACATCATTTCTAGGAATAACATGGGTGGGTTTGAAGGACCAAGTTGAAAAATGGTACATAAAATCAGAGCATTTTTTTATGTCAACCATTATTTGACCTCAGAATTTCATTGACCTCAATGGGGTTATGCCAGGTCCAGAGTGTTGTAAAATAATGGCGGTAACAGAACTTTAGAAAAATGGCATTTATTTTATACCAACAGTCTCATTATTTTATGTATGTAAGCCCTTTGACTGCTGTTGGTTTTAATAAAGGTACTGTGGGTGAAGTCATCCTCAAGGAAAGAATTCAGAGTTCTGCGTGACATCCATTCAAAAATAATGTACGTTTTAAATAAAACACGAATATAGAGGAATACCTTTGATAATTCTGTCCTCCTAGAACTGTAATGGTGTTCTTTAGTCTCTCTGCTAATTTCTACTACAATATCCATCTAATCATGAAAAAAAAATCTGTTTACTGCATATATATATATATTTCTCAAGTGAGTGTTATGGAACTCTATCTACTGTTTTTATTGCTGAGTTGAGATTCACTATTTTATTCAGCATTTATTCAGACCAACTGCAGAGAAATATAGAAAGGACTTCCCTTAGGCTGTCAGTCGAGGCAAGTTCTCAAAATGCCCAAAAACACTAGTAGCACCGCCTGTTGAGTTTAATGAAAACTGGTACATTTTGTTGTGTATGTTTTAAATATTTATAGGCACTTTCAGAATGTTCAAAAGGCTTGTTCAATTTTCACATATTTCTTTATACCTCCAAAGACAAATTATGGCCAATGCTAGCATAATGTAGAAACCAGTCATTTATGACCAGTCTATTGTTTGTCATATTTAAAGTTTTGATGACTAATGCCAAACCGACTTGTTTTTCTGGTCAGCAGGGTG
Organism: Xenopus laevis; assembly: GCF_017654675.1. Lineage (NCBI taxonomy): Eukaryota > Metazoa > Chordata > Amphibia > Anura > Pipidae > Xenopus > Xenopus laevis. The sequence goes on along the minus strand of NC_054385.1, from coordinate 103,809,985 downwards.
GCTTTGGCCATTTCTTTATACACCTAGTTGAGACACCACCTCATCTGACATTAGCCTTAAAGGGACACTGTCATGGGAAAAAAACATTTTTTCAAAATGAATCAGTTAATAGTGCTGCTCCAGCCGAATTCTGCACTGAAATCCATTTCTCAAAAGAGCAAACAGATTTTATTATATTCAATTTTGAATTCTGATACAGGGCTAGACATTTTGTCAATTTCCCAGCTGCCCCTGGTCATGTGACTTGTGCCTGCACTTTAGGAGAGAAATGCTTTCTGGCAGGCTGCTGTTTTTCCTTCTCAATGTAACTGAATGTGTCTCAGTGGGACATGGGTTTTTACTATTGAGTGTTGTTCTTTTATCTACCAGGCAGCTGTTATCTTGTGTTAGGGAGCTGTTATCTGGTTACCTTCCCATTGTTCTTTTGTTTACTGCTGGGGGGGAAAGGGAAGGGGGTGATATCACTCCAACTTGCAGTAAAGAGTGATTGAAATTTATCAGAGCACAAGTCACATGACTTGGGGCAGCTGGGAAATTGACAATATGTCTAGACCCATGTCAGATTTCAAAATTGAATATAAAAAAATCTGTTTTCTCTTTTGAGAAATGGATTTCAGTGCAGAATTCTACTGGATCAGTACTATTAACAGATTCATTTTGAAAAAATGTTTTTTTCCCATGACAGTTTCCCTTTAAAGGAACTGTTCAGTATAAAAATAAAAACAGGGGAAATAGGCTGGAAAAAAAAAAAAATGTTTCTAATATAGTTAGCCAAAAATGTACACTGAACTGTTCCTTTAAAACGTTGCATTGACAAACAATAGGGAAATCATTCAATTCTGAAGTTTTATCATGCTAACATTGGCCATAATTAGCTTCAGGGGCTATCAAAATGGAGCATAGTTTTCAGCATTCTCAAATTTCCTGTAAATATACACAGCAGCAGCAGCAGCAAATAAAAGTAATCATTTATTATCTCAAGGTCTCCACCTCCACTATTTATGTGCCTTTTTTTTATATGCTTCTGTGGACTTTGGGTGGAAGGAGAGACAGGTATGGGATTTAAAATCTGGAAACGCATTATCCAGAAAGCTCAAAATTACAGGAAGACGAATTCCCACAGACTCCATTATATTGAAATAATTACATTTTTAAAAAATTATTTCCCTTTTCTCTGTAATAATAACATGGTACATTGTACTTAATCACAACTAAGAAATTATTCAAACTTATTGGAGGCAAAACAATCCTATTGGGTTTATATAATGTTTAAGTGATTTTTAAGTTGACTTAAAATAGAGATCCAAATTACGGAATCTGGGAAACCCCAGGTTTCCGAGCATTCTGGATAACAGGCCCCATACCTGTATGTGAATTCTGCAGCCTTTCCAGTTTAGTTCAATTGACATGCTAGCAATATCATCACTTGAGCAATACATTACATTATTGTGTTCCATTATATCTAAGTATTTTACCATTTTTTTTTAAATATATGGCTTTATTTCACACAGACATCACTTTATGCTTTTTGGAAAAGATAGATGACATGGCATTTCTGTGATCGCTTGCTAGATAATGCTTGTTTAAAGATATTTACTTCATCCAAGATGTTACTTAGTCTGGGATCTCTGTGGTGGCAATTTATTTGTGGGCATAAATTTAATGGCAGTGACTCAACCTAATCAGCTCAGTCATGCAATCTATATTTAATTTTCCCTGGTGGTTGTAATCTGCATTCTGGAAATTACTGGTAGCAAGGCAGTACAATATATTGACTTGAGAGTAGGATTAAAATAATGCACATACATTCGTAAATATTGGCTGATTGAACCATAACTAAACAGGACTGCGTACTTACAGATGGAGTAAAGTCTAGATATTTGGCTCAGATGGCTTACCATCTTCCACCACACCACTCTCGACCAATAAAAACTTGTGCTGGCTTGTTTAAAAATTTATTTAACTCCTGTGTCAAATCACAAGCTCAGGGATCGGTGTTTGTGGTTTTGCACAGTGCATCAATGGGTTGCTAACCCATTACATTCTTTCAGATTAAAACATTAAGGTGATGCTATAAAAATGTACTTGATTAACCTATTCTACATAATATAGAGTAGTAGTACAATGTTTAAAAGCTTACACTTACAAAATGCAGGGTCCATGTGTGGCTCATGTACACATTTGTTGTCCCTGTGTTAAGGTAAACATAATACAATGCAAAGCAATGTGGGCATAAATATATTTTTCACTTCAACAGTTTTACTTGTGGAATTGTTTGACTTGTTTGCATATCATATTTTTCTTGATAATCATTAAGTTGTTATAGAAAAAAAATCAGAGACCATTGATTACTGGGTGTCAACACACACGTGCAGGTAAACTCGGACATCTCATTCGGTTGCTGTGACAATTCACTAACAATCTGTTTACAGTCTGGAGCATAGCCTAGACCAGTGATCACCAACCAGTGGCTCATGAGCACCATGTTACTAACCAACCACTTGACTGTTGCTCCCAGTGGCCTCAAACTGGTGCTTATTTTTGAATTCCTGGCTTGGAGGCAAGTTGTGTTTGTATAAAACCAGATGTACTGCCAAACAGAGTCTCCTGTAGACTGTCAGTTCACATGGTGCTACAAAATAGCCAATCACAGCACTGAACTTTTTTCATGCTTATGTGGCTCACGGCTAAAAAAATGTTGGGGGCCCCGGCCTAGACAAACTGCTTGAAAGCATTTAAATAGCATAATGAGCATAGGGGGTCACTAACTGAGAAGAAACATGACAATCTGAGGTGTTTTACCCACAATTAAGCGTTTTCCTGTCAGAATGACGCCTGCAATGAGTCTGCAAAATAAAAAAAAATAAAACATGCAAGAGAAGTACTTTTTTCTGTCTAGTCAAAGGCAGGTATTGGGCTTCCTTGTACCTTTGCCAAACACACTTTAAATGAGAAGACCAGAGAAAAGAAAGAATAGCTTGACTAACTCCATTACACGCCCAGTCAACCTGTGTGCTTAAATTTCTAGATGATAAGGTAGCTTGTCACAGTCATAACACATGTCCTGAGCATGAGTCTTGGTACAGCAAAATACCCTTAGTCTTACATTCTGATAGATCCAAGTGTGTACTGGACAGAAGGAAAACACTATAGCCTGCACTGAATAAAAAAAATAAAAATTGACATTCGACTAATTGTGCTATTGCTTGAGTGAGAACCCGTTACAAGCTGAGTAGGGAATGAGTGCTGATCATTATAGTTTTATATGTTTATATAACTCTTTAGCTTACCTGTTTCTAGGCCACACCATCTTTCAATATTTTTAAGAGAGACATGTAAGATTAAATTCTGGTCAAAAAATAGCAAACGTCTCCAGGGCACCTTTATGTCTTGCTTAAAGGGGGGGGGGGGTCAATTTTTGCTCTACACCTTTTCAGTTCAATTGTTTTCAGATAGTTTATCAGAAATAAAAAAAAAATTTCTGTGACTTTCTATTTGTGGCTGTTTTTTTAATACTAAAGTTAAATTTTTTCACACGTCTTTCTACAGCAACGCAGGGAATGGGGTCACTGACTCTAGTAACTGTTTTAAATTGATACTTTAGTTGATACATTTCTTGTCTTTGTCCCTGCTCAGCAGAATCCCCAAGTTTCATTAAAGGCAGCTTTTAGAATTGATACAAAGTCGCTAATATCCCACAGATACTGCTGAGAAATGTATCAACTAATGTAGCAAATTGTAACAGTTCAGAATCTGCACCTGAATCCCTGATCAGCCAGACTGAAACACCAGAGGCAGGCACATTTTGGAAAACTTACATTTTGGAAAAACGGTCAAGAATAAAAATAGAAAGTTATTGAAAAGAGTCTTTATTTCTGGTGAATCTGAACTGAAAAAAGTGTTAGGAGGTGAACAACCCCTTTAATTGTTGGCCAACAGAAAGTGGACTGGGTCATATTAAAACTTTAAATGAGAACTAGACCCCCCTGTACCTTAACTGCCTGACACCCCCTCCCCTCTCCCTGCCTGAACTGTTCATTAGTTAAAAAAAAAAGAAAAATCCTTAAAAAACAAATCTGACCCTAAAATGCAGAACAGCTTAGTGGGCACCTTCTTCCGCCACGTATTCTTTCGGGACTCGAATGCTGACGAAAAGCTTGCAGGAGCATTCGCAGTTGGGCCAAGTCAGGAATTTTCGGGGTCAGATTTTTTGTAAAGGTTTTTATTTTTTTTACTGCACAGTGCGGGGAGGAAGATGGGGGCAATGCCAGGCAAAAAAGGGGGGCTTTTTTGTACAGGGGTTTAGTTCTCCTTTAATGTACTATGTGTGGGCACGTAGATAGCAGGTTTAGCAATTGGCAAGTGAATTACATTTGTCATTTTGTAAATACAAAAACACTTATATAGGCACCTGCTATACTTTTATTTTTCGATTATACAATTAAGTATTTGATGATGCTGCATATTTTTAGAGACGGGTAAAAAAAAAAGCAATCTTTGTTTCCCCCTTTGCGTTTTGGTTTTGGCAATGTTCATTGATATTTTCTTCTTGGTTGAGTGAATTGTGTGTATCTGTAGTTTAAGCCATGGTGAGTGTAACTATATACTACACATCTATTTTAATTTACTTACTGCGATTTACCCCCAGAATGCTATATCACTGTCAAATGGGGTTTCTAGTATCTCATGTTGCAAGTTTTTAAAAAAATATTTCTCCAGAAGGGGTTGCAAAAGGATGAGGAAAGGGGCAAGTTTGTCTGTTGATAAGCTTCTCTCTGTGACCACCATACATATTTACTGGATCTCAATACATTTCCACGCTCCATTGCTCCTTTTGATTCCCGTCCCATACCAAGGCTGACAGAGCACTCGTGCCCCCAAGAAGACAGTTCTGCACTCCTACGCACATTTGCTGCACGGCTATGCTAAATACTGAAACAGCATGAGGCACATGTCATTAACAGTAATTAACTTAATGAAAGCCACCTGGCTTAAAAAAATAATTAATTGCGTGTAAATAATAAAGTTAGGCTGTAATTTATAGGTTTCTAAATCTGATTTAGCAGATAGTCCCAACAGGATTCACTTTAAAACATTCCTGAAATTGGTAATGGACATAAGGTTGTGTTTCCGTGTAAACACTAGTTACTCATGGCTTGATGAAGTGAAAAGGTGGAACGCAAGGTTTCAGAGCCTTGATTGCTGGCTATCCACTACAAATCCTCTACAGTGGAACCTCAATTTTACATCCCCTGATTTTACGTTTTTTCTCTCATTTTACATCGTTGTTTTGTGGTCCCACCTATATATTATGCATAATACATTTACCTGATTTTCCTGGATTTTACAACCTTTTTTTCTGCTTCCCTGAAAAACATAAAATGGGGGTTCTACTGTATATGTTAATTTGTTCTTCTAAGATAGCATTATCGTCTCCATCTCCTTAAATTATACCAATATTTTGATAGATACACTGTATATATATATATATATATGATATATGAACAATGGTGCTGCTTATACAAAGGGGTTGATTTGTTTGTGACTATACAGGTATATATGAAAAGGGCAACTAGGGGGTTACTTCCGATGTTGGTGAATTTGAGTTCCCAGCAACAGCATATGACGATAATTATATAATAAAGCTGTTTATATACCTATGATATATTTCAACCTAAGAGAGATGGATACAACCCCTTGGTGGCGCTATATCCCGCTGCACCTATTTACAGTTCCTCGCCTGGCCACATATACTGTACCAGGAATGTTTATTATAATCTATAATTCCTCTTATGGATAACTCTGTAATATTGAGCCTAGATTGCAAAGGTATTTTGAATTTAGTTCCGCGATCCTAAAAAATTGAAAAGGAACCCCATCCTGTGTTACAACATCTCTTGCCTAGTTTGTTTATTAATGTATTTGTTTGGGTTGCAAATTAAAATGCGGTCTTTGCTATCAGTCTACAACCAAGCTTTTGTGTTTCGTTTGGCAAATGACAGGCCTCCTCGACCAAAAAATGTTAATTATTCATTCTGCCTATGCCGTACTGTAAAAGCAGATTTATTGGAATAGTAATTTGTTTTAGTTGCATGCGCTAGGAAAATAGATCAAAAGTAATGAATTGTGTTTTAAGGCAGGGTGAGGTAGATATATCCACAGAGGACAATTGAGAACAGTAACAGTCATTTTTATCGATCGCCAAGAGAAGTTGGAGACTGCACTAACTGTCCCATGTCTCAGCCTTAACCTATTAGGGGCCGGAGTTAGGATCTGGGCCAGGTTTTGCGTATGGGCTCTCTTGCTAATGTGTTAATCATGGATGAGGGCTGAGAAAAGAGCAAGACTGGAATTAAATGCAGACTGTGGGTAAATTCCTGTTGGAGGAGCTGCTTTCCTTATTGCTTCCCTGCCAGGTGCCTGATGCTGAGTTGAGTGCTGGATGGATGAAGCCTTGGAAATGACTGATTCCAAGGGAGAGGAGCCCTCCTGCTGGGAAAGTTTCTGTTTTCAAAGCTCCGTCAGTTTCACTGGGAATGTTAAGAGTCCCATATGCTGCCACTGACACTGAGTTAAGCCCCCTCCTCCCTGGCTATTTTTCCCCCTTCATGCTACCCCTTAATAAGAGACAGCTACCAAAGAGGTTTCCCTTGCTGCTCACAAAATGAATTTCAATATGTTGCCAATGAGCTAAGCGGCATGTTCCCAACTGCTAATGGAACTGAATTTCCATCCATTATTAATAGGAAATGTACTCTGTTTTCTTTTCAGCCCTCCCCTCCCTCCTGCTCCTTGTGTTTTACCAGCAGGACATGCCACAGATACAGCTTTGTAGGCCTGGGAAGTGAAAAAGGATCCTGCCAACACATGAGCCTGTTGTATCTGCTGTTCCCTCTATCCCTGCTCCCTCTCGTCTTACTTTCCCACTTCCTTCTCATGTTTTCCATCTCTGTACTCTTCCTTGACTTCCTTTTCTTCGTTCCCTCTCTTTTGTTCCTTCATCTAACCTTTGTCTGAGGTGTCTGTCTGGAGCAACTTTAGCACACTTGTTTTTGTGTTCCCATAGATTACAGGACAGTGGGGCCTACCTTTGAAGCTGCCTAGCCTTTTGTCTCCCCCCATGCACTCCAGTAATTAACTTTGTCCATCTTTTATTTTGTTCCAGTCAATCGCAGTCCACTCTGCTGAGCATCTTCTCCCAGGAGTACCAGGTTAGAAGTTTTCTCCTTTGTGAAGCTTGACAGGTGCTTAATTGAATGATGAATGTCCCTTTATTTCTTTGTAATTGAACTGCCAGCCCGGTGATTGGTTTGGAAGATGTAAACCCCTTCACCCTCCCTGCACAGCTTTCTACTCCCTCCCCTTATCAAGCATAGCCTGATCCTGAGTGGATGCCTGCCAAGCTTTACCCATCCATCTGTCTAATAACATCTATCCTTTGCTTATTTGGTGGACCCGTAATAAATTATGCTAAACCATTATTATTCTGACAATAATAATTTCCCTGCGTTGCACTGTTCCGTGTGCTAAATGTTTGCTGACTTGCACTGTCAGGGCTACTTTCCCTCGCTGACAGAGATTATGATAAACGACCCTCTCTTGGAGTGGCAGAAGGCAAGAAAGGCAGAAAATGGAGTCATTTATCATCCAGTGACGGGTGTCACTCATATGGCAGCCCTCCAAGGAGCCGTCACTGTTGTGTGTGTGGTTTTTTTTCTCTTTTTTTTTTCTTCCTATTTTTGATCCTTTTTTCTAAATGCTATTTTTAAATTAAAATAAAAATGAGTTTCTTCCAGTTTGGAACTTTGCTGCAAAATAACGCTAAAGAGGATGGATCTGAAAAGGCACTAGGATGAAATGTAGGATGTTGTAGAGCCAGATCACTTTGTTTCACCCTCTCTCTGGCAGGGTCATTTGCACTCTATTGCCTGCATAATCAAAGCAGTAAATTATGATTAAAGTACCACTCTGCTCTTGCATACACGTATACTACACTAGCCTTAAACCTCCCTTTTTGTCTTTGTTGGCCTGCACTCTGTGTCATAGCTACACAAGATTGTATCACATTACATATGTACATGCCATTATTCTCGATTGCTTGATAAAGTAACTGCCTTGTAGTAAAGCTGACTGGTAAATTCCTGTGTTTGGGATTCATTTAATAGAGATTTGTTGAAGATACCCTAAGCATAACGTGGTTCAGTTTCTCTTTGGACTGCAAAACTTACCATATATTCATTGGTTTTTTTTTTGATTTTAAAATCATGCGCTGTTTTTTCTGACATGGACACTGGGTAGAATCTGATTTGTTTTATTTGTTCTATGTGTTCTTTCAGTGGTCACATTGAGACAGCCTGTTTTTTTTTTTTTTTTTAATCTCTGTTTTTAGAAAATGATCAAGAGGACACATGCCAAACACCACACTCCTGAGGCTGTTGAAATGTACTATGCCAGGTGTGTAGCCCTTCTTGTTCCAGAAAAATATAAATGTAAAAAGTTAATGAAATGTGTAAATATATTTCTTTTTAAATACTGTGTCTTGCTTTATTTAGTTATTTAAAGAACTACTTCCAGGTATCCCTAGTGCCATCATGTGTGTATGGGCAGAATAGTCCTTTTTGTTAAGACGAAGCAAATATACTAAAGAGAAAAAAAAATGAAAAATTGCAGAATAGAAGTGGCTAATGCTTAGGAGTATAAAAATAAGGGGTTACATTAAGTCAACCTGCATTTATTCTCAAAGTTGCCTCTGTACTTCCATGGAGGGAGTTTTTAGGAATTCAGAATGGATCCAGATTTCCATATATATTGTGTCCAGTATTTGAGATATTGTTTCTTTAAATTTCCCAGGTATAGTCATTTTAGGGAGAGCACTGTACCAGCTCTTGGGATACCTGGGATTAGTCAAAAGATGGCAGAATTCTATAGGAAAGTACTTCAGGCCTGCTTAGTTTTTTAAAGAAGAGGTCCGCCATCTAGTAGTAAAAGGTGATCACCGGGGAAGGCTTACAAATTGTCATCCCCAGTTATTTTTTTCCTTCTTTATGTATAAATATATACATAGGTTAACAAGAAAGCTGTCTACGTATAACATGACTTCCGCTGTAATGTCTGAAGCCAATAATACATTGTTATAATAGGCCACTGCAGTTGTGCTGTAAAAGATGTGCCTATAGAGGTGCACTAGATACGTGTGTTTTAAGAAAGATTTTACTGAAAAGTAACCGTTTACTGTTGCACAGCTAATTGCCTCCCTTTTTATTTTAGGTATTTGAATGAGGTAGCCAGAGACCCAAAGGTGCCTATCCTATTGGAGCTAGCTAATGAGGTAAGAATTTATCAAGCATTGGTAGCAGTTTTAAGTCTTAAGATTTAGGGCCACTGCTCAAGTACACCATGTTTCTTTCTACATTTGTCTAACTGTCATTCTACATAGTAACATAGTACGTAAGGCTGAAAAAAGACACATGTCCATCAAGTTCAACCTTTTAGGTTTTTTATTTTTTTTAATCTGCCTAACTGCCAGTTGATCCAGAGCAAGACAAAAAAAATCCATCTGAAGCCTCTCCAATTTGCCTCAGAGGGGGAAAAAATTCCTTCCTGGCTCCAAAATGGCGATCCGACTAGTCCCTGGATCAACTTGTACTATGAGCAGATACATTTATAACCACAGTATGTAGTGCATTGGTTCCTAAACTGGAGGGCCTGAAACAGTGACGGGGGGGCTCAGTCTGAAGGCCAGTTATGGTAGAATCGGGAGAGAATGACTTATTTGCTCCTTTAGAAAAGCTAACCTGGGTCATTTAGTAAAGACTTCCTTGCCCTAATAGATCTTTTTGGAAATATCCCTAATGACTGATACAGCAATGTTTTTGTATATCTGTAATCTTGTTATGGTGGTGGGCTCTAACATTAGGTTGGCCCTCCATGAGGTTTGAACGGAAAAACATTTCTGTGTACATTACCTTATACAAGGCAATAAAGCTTTTTTTTAAGTATATGTGCCTTTAAGTGCATGAAGGTACATTGCAGAGAACTAAATATCTGTTTTCAAGAACTATAGGCAAACCCTACTTTGTAAATAAGGTGAGATACTTAATTTTATGACTATGGACAATGTTTGGGCTGTTCCTAAAACTACAATGCTACGGACTATCAGTTCAGCACACTGTCTCCACACAGAGGAATGACTTCCAGGCTAAAGTCATGTTCTGGGCCAATCAGAATAGCTGTCTGGATTCGCTAGAAGATTCTGGAAGCAGACTTTATTGCAGCTGTAAATATAAATGTGCAGAGGTTTATTGAATAAAAACATCATAAAAAGTGCATATCTGCAGCCAGCCGACAAAAATAATATGAAGTCCGCCTCAACAACTCTAAAATATTTATGTATCACAATAATACATATACAATATTTTGTCAGACGTGCTTCCTTGTCAATTCTTCAAGGCGTATTATGTGATGGCTTTAAGAGCTTTCCTGTTTTACAAACACTGAACTACCATTAACCCACTTATTGCCACAGAACATTGAATGGTCCAGTGTTGCATTATAATGAATTTACTTAGGTAAGAATGCAAGGATTTCCACATCAGGCTGTTATGGGGTTTATTCTGTAGGAATACTGGGTATTGTTCTATAGATTGCATTTCCAAGGATATATATATCCTCAGACATGTTTTAGCCTGGGTTCTATAATGTCATCAAAATTCTAGAGGCGCTTCTTTGTTACAGAACCTATTTTCTTCTATACAGACACAGACACATTAGTAAATTATAATATGTATATTTTGTACTTTTGATGATTTAAACTGTGGGAAAGAAGAGATATCTGCCCACATAAGTGCTTTACTGAACAGTGTTCCTATTGTAAGCAGTGCCCTTTTTTGCAGATCTAAAAGGTAAAGTATCACACTGACATATAAAGTATAACATGTATATTAAAAAAAACCGAGGAGCTTATTACAAATCACTACAAGTTTTATCACTGTACACCTCTGGTTTTGCTAAGGCTGTTCCATATCTACTATATTTCTAAGCTGTTTTAGTGGCCTGTTTTAGCTGCTGTATGATAATAGAGAGAGACATTGCCGACTCCAAAAACATACAGGCAGGTTAATTGGCTCCTGATGAAATTGACCCTAGTATGTGTTAAAAGTGATAGGGACCTGAGATTGTAAGCTTCCTTCGTCCTCCAATGGGCTGATGTGAATGATGAAGTATCTCTGTAAAGTGCTGCAGAATATGTCAGCACTATATAAATAAAGGATAATAATAATAATTCCCAGTCCAGTCAGAGGTATTGATGTGACACCCCTTTATATCAATTCCTGCAGTGAGTCTGGAAAGAATTAATGAAGACAGGAGTGTGTATAACCCTTATTGTTTCTTGGCCTAGATTCCTCGAGTTGGCCTAGTACTGTTCTATTGTGTGGCCTTGTTAGGGCTTAGTCCAGAAACATTAGAATTGGCAGTAAAAGGCTTCATCGGCAATTTAGATGGTTATGGCCCTAGCCAGCTAGAGCAGATTCAGACAGAGAATTCAGTGAAAGGGAAGGTCCCTGCTCTGTGGTTAGGGTTGCCACCTGACCATTATTTTACCCACCTGACAGGTAAAAATGATGCGTGACCCCAATGTTATTAATAAGGAAAAAATCTAAACATACAGGCCGGTATTTTTTTCAAAAAAGTGGCAACCCTATCTGTGGTGCAGGTATTCGGTATGTGTCCTGTCATCCTGATGCCCAGGATATCCGAGAACTGTTCCCTGCTGAGTTCAGCCTGCAGTAATTGATGATCCACATGTGCTCTGTTCTAAAAGCAGGGATAAGCTGCTTTGAAAAGTAGAACCAACCTAGAGATGTGTATAACCTTGTGTAACGGTTCTCAAAGATGTATTACTCTGTGTAATGTGTACTGGAACTGTATGGCCAAACTGAAGGTATAAGGAGTGCACACAGGGTACATTTATATTGATGATTGGTGTAATGCTATGCTTGCCACAAATAAGAGCATAATAAACAAGGTCTCTGATTAAACAAAGAATCTTGCCTGTCTGGCTCTTAATTTTTGTGCTGCACATAAAAGGGCTCATTTACAAACGCAAGTGCAAAGCTCAGAGTTGCATCTGTTTGCATGCTTGTCATAAAGGCATTTTCAGCTATACATACTTTTTTTTCCTTGCACTTTTACTGAATAAGGTGCAAAGTAAAAGGCTCATGAACAGAGAGAAGCCAAGGAATTCACACCTTCCTTGAGTAGATATCACATCCAAGGCTTGCCTTTGTATGTTGCTTATACATATGCAACTAACGTGAGTCTTGCAGAAAATTGAGATTTGTCAAAATGGCCAGCTGAATCACTTTATGAACAGTTACTTAAAATAATAGCTCAGAGAGGGATTCTACAGTGCAGGGTATGGCACTCTGTGAACTCAGCTCATGTATAGGCAGCATACAGTGCTAGCGGTAAGTCTCTACACCTTTACAATGGGCATCATATAGTACATGAGATAAACTTTGTGCATAATAATATCCACAGGCAGGTCAGAATGCACATCTGCATTAAAATAACCCCAGACAAATCAGTATACTGTGCATATGATCAGACTTCCCCAGAAAAGACACATTAGTAAGTGGTACTTGCTTTTTTTTTCAACTACAATATACAGGTAGGTCCTTGGATGTCCATCCCATTTCTGCTAGTGGTTACTGCTCAAACTGGCCTAAATACCCTATACACCTTTAAATTATCATTGAATCCAGAGAGGAGACGCTGGGCTACTGGGTTTCTCTAAACAATTGGTGATCAGAAAGTGCCATCATGCATAATTTATTAACTTCAGGTGTCTGCTTGATATGCAAAAACAGCATGCATTATGATCAATTTTATTTATCTGAGCAGGCACCTGCAGCTGACTGCAGCAGAATTCTTGTCCCCTTTATATATAAATATACTCCCAGTGTTCAATGTCCAGGTTGCATGGGTTGAGCTTTAACTGAGCACCCTTCATTTTTGCTCCATGTGCAAACACCCAAAAGCAATGGTAGGTGGATTCATGTATAGCTCTTTCTTTCTTCATTAAAATGAGTATTATGTACAGTATCAGCAGAACCTATAGTATAAAATCTTTTTTTGGTTAATTTGGTTGATTGTTTGCAAATGGCTTCCTTTTCCTCCCACCATGTTCATTTTTGCCTGTCTCTACTAGCCCTGTGGTTTGTTGTGTTTCGTTGTGAGAGTTTCCTAATGCATTAGGGAAATGTTGCAATAACCAGTAGCACATTATTACCTCCAAACAATCAAGCTGCCATTTTTATATGATACTTAATATTTAAATGACACCTCGCTGCATCTGCTGACGATTGATGTAACGGCGCTACTTTATGAGTCAATATATATTTAATCAGTGGAAACTGTAAAATCTGATGAGAGATGTATAACATAGTGGCAGGGTATGGTTGCAGAAGGCCAGTTAAAGCTGTAGCTCTGTGCCATGATGCTGTTTTGCATGCAACTGAACACATACACCATATTTTTTCCTTGCGTTCCTGTATATATTTATCTTTATGCACACACAGGGTAGTCTTAAAGCCTTGAGTCATTTTATGTTTCTAAAATAGGAAGAAAATGCCGATATCACAAGACTAAATATCATTGTTACAGTTTGTAAGGTGCACGAGATGCTATGGGGCAGTATTTGTAAAAAAATAAATAAAAATAAAAATATTATGAATATGTAAATAAGTGTAGCATAGCATTAGGTATGTTGCTTCTGTTGGTTTGTGAGATTTTACAGAAAAGATGGGGGGCCCAATTTTAATTTTAGCCGTCATGGTTTTGTCCTGTGAACAAGCTTTGATTAATTACTCTTTGAAACCCTTCTTACTCTTGAATACATCTATTGGATTTGCTTAGGATTCCGTAATTGTTAACCAGATGGTATGGGTTTGACTCTCAGTGGTGAAAGTTAGTGGGTAACCTTGGGAATGTCACATAATTGCCATCTGCTTTAGGTGTAGTCGTCCATTGTACCTAAGAAATGCCAGGTATACTAAGTTAAAGGGGTAGAATCAACAGATAAAAAGTGTTTGTATGCAATCATTTACATGGTTTTGCATTGTGACAATATACACAACAGCATGGATGTGTACATTTATATATTGATAAAAAGTACAAATTTTTCAGGTTATTGGGTACACAAATAACACCAGGTCATGTGTACAAAGCAATATGTGGTTAGATGCACAGATGGATATAACATGTGTTTGCAGGGGATATAATCTTGGCAAACTCATTGGCTTCCTCCAGAAGAAGCCATCACACAGTATTTTCAATACTAGGAAAGAGAGGTGTCGTAAGTCTTTGTAAGCAATAAAGACCCAAACAAGTCAGGAGCCCTCAAATCATTTCAAAGCATTTTGCCTAGTTTATAAATCAAGATAAAAGAATAGTGTGATTATTATCCACGAAGAGCTGTCAAGAGTGTGGATATGTGAGCATTCACTGTCTCTTGTGTTAATACTTACAAAGGAGTATTCAACAATTGAAGTGTTTGAGGAAGAGGAGTAGATATTGAGTTTAAGGCAGGAGCTGAGTCTTCTTCAGTAAGTAATTTTCTTTTCTCTTCTTGTTCCCTTTCCATGTCAGGTAGAACAGTGTGAAGACACTTAATCTTTTTGGCATATTCCATTTTCAAAAGGAATCTTTACTAACTCCACTTCACTGTTGTCATTTTGCATTCGTGATGCAGTGGGTCTTACATTTTCCTAACTGCCTATATTTTAGAACCATGGAACCTGAATTTACAGACATAAGGTTCATTTAATTGAAGGTTGTAGCAAGGGATGGTCACCTTCTTATAGTTTTGGTCGTGCCCATTTCAAGGCATAGGTTTGTGACTGGTTGAATAAACTATAACCACTGTGAACCTCGGTTTAACTCCTCAACATGTTCATGTTTTGCATCTTACACATTTGCCATGTCCAATTCACCCTGGCCAGTTTACTGAGGTTGTTGTTAGTATCACTACTGAAAATAAGGATAGTTCTGATGCTACAGTCGACTGCATCATTATTGTGGTTTAAAACCACCCACATCTGCACCTCTCTCCTCTGCTGCTACTTAATTATGAAATTATTTCCCCCTAAAAAATTAAACTCAAAGCCTAAAACCTGCACAGCACCTCAATTAAACTTCACCTCCCTAACCATTGTAAATGGCAGAATGTAAGTAACCCTCCTACTAGTAAGTCTTCTGTGGAGTAGGGTCCTATTTCATCCTGTCTTTTACAACACCTTGTAACTATGCATATTTAATTTACTGTGCTTTTTTGTTCCCCCTGTTTGTAGTATTAATATACTATAAAATGTACAGCTCTTTATTTAGAACACTATACATGAATATTTTGTGTAAAAACTGGATTCAAACAGGTGCTTGAAATTCTTCTTATTTGCAGGTTCCATGTTTGAGTGAATTCAGTTCACAGTGGCACTCGTCGGTTTAGAATAAAGTCCTGATATAATGCAGCTCCTTTTGACACTCCGTTGTAGACCTGTGTCAATAGATGCACCTGCATAGATACAAGTAATGCAGTGCTTTATAATCCTACTAATAATCTGCAAATCCTAGAGAAGAGTGCATGTGGGCAAAAGGTCTAAAGTAAAGGTGGCCATAGACGTAACAATTACGATTTTTCTTGAAAAACATCTTTCCAAGAAAGATCATTTGTTTCATTACACACGTGTAGAGCTGAATCTACAGATATACAGGTAAGAAGCAATAGAATTCTACCTGTATCTGACGATTCAGCACTAACAATGGCCGTTGTTTGGGTGCCTTCAAAGCCGGCCGATATCTAAGTCTTCTGCAGATATTGGTCGGCTCTCTTCCCACCATACACGAACTGATTATCGTACAAAAATTTGTGCGTCTATGGCCACCTTAAGATGTGTAATAATGCAAACTTGTAAATGTACAGCTCTAGCAGGAATGTATTTTTACTGCACTATATTCTAGAGCTTGGCATTCATGCCACATACTGTCAGACTTGTAAATGTTGAACTGGTCTTTCAGGTGGATTTCTCCCCAGCACTTATGGCACGGACAGTATTAGAGAGGTTCCTTGAAGATCATGATGGTCAACCACGTGAGTCATTTTCATCATGCAACTCTATGATATTTATCACTTTGCCTTTGTACTTTGTTGTCTTTGTAATCCTACAATTTGTGGCGTATGGCCTTACCTACACTATGAGAGGAATTCTTATAACTGTCTACTGCAAATTAAAGAAGTTTATGAATATTGTAAAGCAGATATCTGTATAGTGATTGATTTATACTTTGTTTGTTAAGGAGATATACCCTTAAAGTCCATCGTGTGTTAAACCAATGGCTAAGCCTATAAATGGCCTTTCACTTTGCTGTTACCTGAGGGCTTATGGGTAATGGAGTTATTCAATTAATTAGGAATGCAGTATAAGCAGACTGAACCAGCTGGGGGAAGAACACTCCACTACTTTACTCATCTGTATTACTATTCCATTTTATATGGCCACACAATGTTCCTAATGAATTTAAAAACCCTCCAGTCTTCCAGTGCCAGTGTGCAGAGCAGTCCAATAATATGGTAGGCTGTTGTAAATACTAATTGTGAGAAGAGCTCAAGAAAGTCTAAACTTCAGTACAGCTCCAAAAAGTTTACATAACCATATGGTCATGAAACTCCTTGATAACTTCCAGAGGGTACATTATTCCCTATATATTTCACAACCGGGGTAGATTGCTTTATATTCAGGTATATTGCTTGTATAAAAGGTTGTGCTCTATTGTTTGGGTATACATTGCAAAATTTTTTAAAACCATATACACTCACATTTGAAATGTGAGAGTTCTACAACCAGATTGAAAACATTTTACATAAAATTTATTTTTGTGTATTCTTTATCTAGCTTTGCATGTGTTTGTGCATTTAAAAGTATGTTATCCTAGTTATAGTGGGACTAATTTAATAATTCTGGGGAATTTCCCTAAATGCTGTAACTCATATTAACCATTCAGCAATGTTTTTATTGTTCTAAGTTGCGATTGATTGGTTACTATCGGTTACTGCTGCAAATTAGCCCAAAGTTCACGAGACCCACTATCTATCTATCTATCTATCTATCTATCTATCTATCTATCTATCTATCTATCTATCTATCTACAGTATCTATCTATCTACAGTATCTATCTACAGTATCTATCTATCTACAGTATCTATCTACAGTATCTATCTATCTACAGTATCTACAGTATCTATCTATCTACAGTATCTACAGTATCTATCTATCTACAGTATCTACAGTATCTATCTATCTACAGTATCTACAGTATCTACAGTATCTATCTATCTACAGTATCTATCTATCTACAGTATCTACAGTATCTATCTACAGTATCTACAGTATCTATCTATCTACAGTATCTACAGTATCTATCTATCTACAGTATCTATCTATCTACAGTATCTATCTACAGTATCTATCTATCTACAGTATCTATCTATCTACAGTATCTATCTATCTACAGTATCTACAGTATCTATCTATCTACAGTATCTACAGTATCTATCTATCTACAGTATCTACAGTATCTATCTATCTACAGTATCTATCTACAGTATCTACAGTATCTACAGTATCTATCTACAGTATCTACAGTATCTATCTATCTACAGTATCTACAGTATCTATCTATCTACAGTATCTACAGTATCTATCTACAGTATCTACAGTATCTATCTATCTACAGTATCTACAGTATCTATCTACAGTATCTACAGTATCTATCTACAGTATCTACAGTATCTATCTATCTACAGTATCTACAGTATCTATCTATCTACAGTATCTACAGTATCTATCTATCTACAGTATCTACAGTATCTATCTATCTACAGTATCTACAGTATCTATCTATCTACAGTATCTACAGTATCTACAGTATCTATCTATCTACAGTATCTACAGTATCTATCTATCTACAGTATCTACAGTATCTACAGTATCTATCTACACAGGTATAAGATTCTTTTCAGAGGCTTTTCATGCCTTAATGACTACAACCAAAAATAGTAAACATAAAAACACGGTTGTATTTTTTTCTAGCCTAGTTCTAGCCTACACTCAATTTTCATCCGATTCATTAAGAATTCTGTTGGTTCATTAAACATTTTACAAAGGGACGACTACGTTTTACCTGCAACTTACTAGCTGCTTTCAAAGTAAAACTCCCAAACTTGGCTGCCCTTTTATTAGACCCTTTGTAAAACGTATAATGAAGCAACAGAATTCTTAATGAATCGTAGCCAGGGTTAATTGTGTAACCAGGACATGGGGATGGACATCAGATCTCCCATTCTGGTGCACAAACAAGATTTTGAGATGAGACAAGGCTTGTCTTAATAACAGTGTCCACAAAATGGCTCCTGCCTGCTTGCTATAATTATTAATTCCCAGACTGAAGAAAATAAGACTCAATTTATATAGCGTAATTAAAGTTAATTTTGCTTGACTAATGTGATAAAATAGGATTCTGAATAATTTTTTTGGGTGACGGGTCCCTTTTAATACTTAAGGCACGGTGATCAAAATTGCATAAAGATCCCTTATTCAGAAAACCCAAGTATTCTGGATAACAGATGAAATCAAACCCTGGATACCATAAGTAAAGTGACAGCATTTACAAGTCTTTGATTTAAACATGTTTTATTTCTTTTTACTTTTCATTTACTCTTTGACATACAGAGACCTCCAACAGGAACAAGCAATCGGTATAATCTAGATTTTTTTTTTAAGTAAAGCCCTATAATATACGTGTGTCCATGCCTATATTTTCTGTGTATGTTCTTTTCCCCAGATCACTTTTTTTTTCCTCAGTCCATTCATCACAAGGGCCAGACCTACATTTATACATGGAAGTATCCGCCATGTAACCAGAAATAAAATATATTTATCATTAAATGCTTTTGTTCTGCTTGTGAGTTCTCGGCTGGTGTCGTTATTTTGTCCTTCCGCCCTGGAATTTTTCTGCCGCACAGCTATGTCGGTGCTGGGGAGAGGTAGGAGGAAATACTCTGCTGCTACTAATAATAATAAAAAAATAAAATGAGAGGAGATGAAAAGAGCAGCGCTGCAGGAGGAGGTTCAAACTTAAATTAATTTGCTACTGAAAAAATACATTTTGTTATTTTCTCCGTGTCAACTGCATGATTAAAACTGGCTGTTAAGTGAGCTCAGGGGATCTTCTCGTAAAAGATTTATGAGTAATGTTCAGTGCAATATTCAAAGTGAGCCATGAATATCAGGGTAATTGCTCTCTCTGCTGCTTCTTTTACTAGGCACGAGTTTGTCAACTACGCCATAAATATTTGCCTAGTCTGGTGAAAAAAAGACAGTTCTATCGCCTGCATTTTTTATTACCTGGTGTTATGTTTACCTTTGGAGTCCCGCCTTTAGGCACATAGGTAATCTAACAATAAAGAAAAGAGACAGCCAACGATTCTGCGTGGATTTCATCTATTCGGCTTTTTCTTTTCTTTTTAGTGCCGTTACACCGTGCTGCTTTTAAGGAACCGTTGTAGGCTTCAGCGTGGAAAGTTAAAGCCTGCCATTCAGTGCATTAGTTAACAACTGCAAATGCAAGTGTTGGTTTTAACTACAACTCCCAGAATGCCTGGCAGTGGAACTAAAAAGGTTGAGATGCACAAACCTGAGCATGCAAATGCTGCTTTGGGGTTTAAAGACAGTTCAATGTTTTTATTTCCATAGTGTTAAGATTAAATAATAATAAAAAAACATTTTCTATGTTCTGCATTTCCTTTATCACCATAGAGTAGTCTCAAATTTAAAGGGTTATATGGAGAAGAATAGATTCCTGTGCATTTCTGGGCGTTTTCATCGTTGAAGGGTTAAGGTGGGTTATGAATAAAGAGAGTAAATAGAGATAACGGCCAGAGGCCTCTTCTTGTAATCGCCGGTGCTGCGGCCATGACCCGGTGTTTCGTTGGGAAGTTATGTACATCTATATCTCTTTGCGTTCTCCACTTTTGACACGGCTCCTTGTAAAGATGTGGGAATATAACATTTTATGCCCAGCATGCTGTAATGCGCCGACGCTTTGTGAGCAAATCACATGATGTCAGAACAGCATGGCTTTCGATTTAATCAAGAAAGAGATTAAAGTGAATGTGTCTCCGCTCCCTCCCTCCCTCTCCACAAGTCTGCCGCAGCATAGCCATTTGTCAACGTCAGTCGGTCTGATTGCTTTGGACCTACTGTTATCCGACTGCCATCAGCCAGCACAAGGGCAAAGCAGGCAGATTAGCCCGTATAAGATCCAGTAAAGCAAAATTCATTGAGTGGGGTAATTGCAAAGTTAATAGACTGACCATATATATTTTATGGCTATTACTCTATTCGTATACACTCCTTGATTCAGTTGTCCTTTACTGCCACCGTGTATACGTGCATGTATGTTATACGTGTGTATATATCATTTTACATTTACTTTCATTCGTTCGGTTATTAATAAGCGTATATATAATTTTTCATTACCCCTCGTTCGCCCAGTTATTGTATTGTTGATACTGTGCGCTCTTTTTATTGGATCTCCTTTTTTCAGAATAATATTTACAGAATAAGGCAGTTTTGTTGTTCACACTCCCCCACCGGCACCATAAATTTGCCTAATAATATTGATTTCCTTTTACGCTGGAAAATATTTGTAATGTTAGAACTGTAAATACAGCTTTTTCTATTTTTTTTTCTTGCAGCACTCGCCTGTATAGTGTTAAATAAGCGCCCTGTTACACATAGGGGATCCTGTATAATATCTCTGAATAGTCTGTCACTGACGGATTCCTTTGAGGTGCACCCTTTCCTACTGACCTTATTCCTGCCTTAGCGATAAATGGGGGGCTTTGTTTGTAGTGCCTGGGCTGCACGAGTCCTTGTACACCCTGTGTCACACTAGCATTCCTCCCACATTCCTCAGCATCTCAATAATTTCAATTCCAACGGTAGCAAAGCTTCCTAATAATAATTAAACACAATACAATTAAAATGATGAATGCCTTTTCTTCCAGTGCTTGCTCAGCAATATGTAGACAGTATCTGTCCCAATTATATGGCTTATAAAACCACAAGTGGCAGAAGGAGCCGTGTTGAAGAGACTTGGGGTTGTGTGCCTGGTCTGTGTATGTGCCTCCCTGGAGAGGTGTATTACCTGCACATGATTGATTTGACGGGTGCTCCTTTTTATGCAGTTTGGGCTATTTTGTGTGACTGGTGTTTTAGCTTATTATGGTTATAGCTATTTTAATACCTCACTGTCAGAGTGAAATATTTTATGCAAAGAGTAAAATACTTTTATATAATATTATACATATTTATCATATGCTGCATGTTTATATATTTATATGGCCTGTTTGTGTATGCAAATCAATGTCACCAGAGCTTTTATATGTATATATGTGCACATATAAACAATGTATATAAATCTGTATATTTGTTTGGGCACAAACATTTGCAACCAGTACAAATCTCCATCTGATATCATTGGTGGTGCTTATGGTTATTCCAATAGCATACCCCTTCCTGCAAGAAGAATAATCATGACAAGTAGAGGCTTTTCCCTCGTATCGTAGATGGATTGGGCTCTGGAATATTTTATTGTGCTGTTAGATTGTAAGCTTTTTTGAGCAGGGCCCTCTGATCCTATTTTTATTCTGCCACCATTATTTGTTAAATTATTATTAGACCCCCTTTTGTTATAAATGCTCTGGTTTTATATACCTAAATGATGATGATTTGCGCAAATATTAAAAAAACTTTCCTCTTTGATTTATGATTTGTAATTAATGCTTTATTATTGTTACTTATGTCTCCACGTATTTACACTTTATATTTCTGCTGAGCTGTAAGGAAATAACATAGGTAACCTAGATAATATAGTCCTGCTTTTTATAAAGTATCAATTTGTGATCATTTGGGTAAACACTCTTATTATTCCAAGTCTACCTTTCTATAAGTAAATGCAGTATTTGAGCAGCATTGCAGGGTTTGCACACTTCTTTTGAGTTTTTTTTTACCCAGTAAAACACAATCTATTGTTATCTCCTTAACATCCCTATAGCAAGATCAGAATACCCACAGGACATTGTGTCCATTGATACCAGGTCACAGTACCACCTGGAGGGCTCAGATAATGGAGAACTACCTTCTCCCTCTGTTTTTAGGGAATATAAAAGATATTAAGTGTTTGCTGCTGGTTATGACATATAATAATTGTGTCTATAAAAATAATCAATACATAGACTTAAATGCAGTAATAGTCAAGTTTTTTTTGTTGTTGCTATTTTAATCCTTGTAGTACAACAGTTTAAAACAATAGGATTTTTTTTAAGAAGCATCATGGTTAGGTGCCACATCACCTCATGTCTTCTCTAGCTTTTGAAACTAACTTCACCCAGTCATCTCACCAATACTGCTATATTTCTCTTTTTGTCATTTAACGGCAGGGTAGGTCGGAGTGGAAATCTTGTTACTCCACTAGGATGTGCAGTGAAACAGTTCTCTGTATGCTAAATGCCTCCTTATTTTATTTTTTTGAATAATGCGCACGGAGCAGTTCATTAGCTTTCGAGGACAAAAAAGACACATGATGGTGCACTGAACAGTTTCTAATATGACAAGTAACCCTTATTTCTCAGCTCCCGATCAGGCTTGGCTGAGGATGAAGTGTAGTGGGCATGCCCAGGCCAACATTTTATTTTTCTTACTATATGGGTTACTGTTTATTGTGAGAAATGTGCAGATACAGGCTCACTGTAATCCTCCTCTCTGTCTTAAAAATATAGTATATGTACAACAGTATATGTACAATTTTTTTCTGTGCATTTTATATTTGTATACCCAAATGCAATGTCAAACAATAGTAAGTGTTGCCATTTAATTCTCTTCAGGTTTGATATAGTCCACACCTGCTCATCCCTTTCAATGAAGTCCGTTATTTAGAACACCCCTTGCTCGAGGTCCTGAATGCTGATGGGCTGATGCCTATTGAATCCCTCAACAAGTTGGGGTCCTTTAAAAAGCCTGTGGCCTCACAGTGGTTCTGCCCTGCCAGTATATATATATATATATATATATATAGTATATGTGTGTAAAATAAAAAATGTAGGTTTTACATTTTTTTTTAATCTATTTTGGGGACAATTTGTTTTTTTGGTCAGTATGATGTCCTGTACATTCCCAGTTCATTTATAGCAACATTTCTGTCCTTTGTTGTTCTGCCTTAAAGTATTAGGTGCTTAGAGGGTCTTAAATCCCCTGTAGAGTGTTGGTAAAAACAAATTCAATAGAGACTTTTGCCCAAGACCATATTTTAGTGAAAGTGAAAGATGCCATTCCTTCTATATCCCATTGCCCTTTGAGGCAGATACTGCCATTGCTGTGACGCCTACATAGTTTCTGGGGACATTCCTTAAATCTTCACTAATCTAATCAAGGCCCTATACATACTTTCCTGTGACATGATTCAGTATTGACTAGTAAATAGTGCCGCATTCTCTTCAATTGATTATTTCAGTAACTGATTACTGGTGTTTACCAAAAGTAAAAGAAAAAAAAAAAACTCTGGCCATTAATAGAAATATTAATGCTTTTAGATGAAAGTTTCTCCTATACTGAACCCGATTATTTATTTGCATATCGATGCATATTCGATCTTATACAATATAGAAGTAAAATGGTTCCTGTAAGTGTAAGTCTGCTATGAGCTATAGTCCCCATTGTAGACTTATTATAAAAGCAGATAGTTTACTTGTAATAATCATTAAAAACATTTCATCCAATTTTCTCTTAAACAGATATATATTTATGAAATATGTATATATATATATATATATATATATATATATATATATATATATATATATATATATATATATATAATTTTATTATTTTTTTTTGATTTATGTGAAGGCCTTTTCCAGCAGGGAATTCGTAAAAGGCCGCAGAGCTTGTTGCTTGCTATAACATGCTGCCATCATGTTTAGCCACTCTCCGTGGATAGCCCCTTTGCCAGGTGAGCAGGAGCAGGTGGAAGCGGATTAGTTATGCCAGAATACCTTCCCTCCCCCTTCCCGTGTCTGTCGCCTCCTGGAGCAGCACAAGGGAAAAATATCAGCACTTTTTATTTTTAGTGGGAAGATAAATTTAAAAGGAGTAAATTGGAAAATCAAATGAGGGCTGTGGAAGCCGGGGAGATTTGCAGAGCTGTCTCCCGGCGTTTGAATGAGCCATTCATCATCTCTTAGAAGTAGTCAATTCCTCTAGTATCTGTAAATGTTTTCAGATATTAGCCAATTTATATGCTCTGAGATTCATCATGGAAAATCAGCTTTACCGATGCGCATTATCTCCATCGGAGATGAAGTTTGATGTATGGGCATCTTTGGAACTCAATGAGATGTGCGTTCAGAGAGAGGGGGAAAAAATAAAGGGGAGGAATATATAAAAAAAAAAGCTGCGTTTTTTAATTAATAAACAAATTTGCTCAGGAGCTCATCAGTGTCAGAAACAATAAGGACTGTCGTTCATTATTGTTTATTGCGTTACACCCTCTACAAATGTTGCCTTCTAATGAGATTTTGTTTCCCTTTTCCCTCCTCTTTTAATTTGGTTAATGGCATTCTTGGATGAGAAGAATGCAGATATATCTCAAGCGAAAAATAAAACTGAATACACTGGAAAGGCATGTTTCTAGTACGTGAGCGGGATTACACCTTGTTTTTTGCGCAGGGCTACCGAAGCCACTTACTGAACTAGATAGGGATCATCTAGATTGAAACTGTCCATTAATAATATTAAAAACAAAAAAAGTACCATTTCTTGTCACATTCTATTTCTTCATGTTTCCTTGCACTCTTTTGATTTTAACTGGGACGTTTAATCAGACGTGCTTCTGCACATTCACATGCATCCATCTTGCCTCTTCTGATGCTAGTGAACCAACAGTTACTGCCACCCTGGAACTGGTGGTAACTCGGGTGTCCACAAAGCGGGCTGTTTTAATAGGTACACAAGACTTTGTCCTGGTGAATTGGATGTAAATGCAGTTTTGATCTTTTGATACATCTCCCACCCTGAAAATGCCAAATGCAACTTGCACCCGATTTGTATCAAAACTCAATTTCAGTTGCTTTGCCACATGGGAAAAATAATTATAGGTTAAAATGCACTCCGATATTGCACTTTACAAACTACATTTCTGTACACTGACCGAGATATAAAGTTAAAGGACAAGGAAAGCACTATTGACCCTGGGGATGGTTCCCATACATTAGGAATCCTCAATGACTAGACTCCACTGACTAGTGCTCTGTTAAGTATAAAAAAAAAACCTGCACTGGCCTTGGAAAGTGTGAATTGCATCTTACCTTGTGTTCTACACCATCCCTCTGTCAGATTTTAGATTTTATATATTGAACTTATTGAGCCAGCCTAAAAGTTCAGCATCTCTATAGTAGTAATGCTCTAGGCCTTCAAATTTGTCACAGGACTTTCCCATCTTGGATTTTGTTAGGAGTGTCTGTGACACGCACATGCTCAGTGTGCTTTGAGCTGCTGTTGAGCAGTGAAGCGTAAGGGTCGTCACTAGTGATGTGTGGGTCGGGTAAAATTCGACTTGGACCCACCCTCCTACAACCTGCATCCGGGTTCCTATTATAGACCGTGCTGCTCGTTTTTTTTGTGACGTCATCGGTTAGGCGGCACGGATCTATAAAGCCGGAAGTCTGCATTTGAAGGTGACCCGTGAAAAGGAGTGTGCTATTCAACACAAATCGTCAAACAGAATATGAGGTTGGCCTGTCATGTAAGCTGATGCTACAGGGCTGATTCTGATGCTATTTGTGCTAGTTTCTGTGCAGCAATGTACCCATAAGTATTTACTAATCAGCCTCAGCCTTATATTGTGACATTTATAATATATAAATGTAGTATCTTGTGCATTGGTCTCTAAGCTCAGTAAGTGACAGCAGCACGGAGTATGTGCAATGAATCAGCAGAAAAGAAAATGGGGTGCTAAAGGGTCATATTTGTAGACCCATATCTTTACTTCTTAAGGGCAGTGATTGTCTTGGGCTGGTAAAAAAAATCCTAAAACATAATGTAAAACATTTCTACCCTACTTTTTTAACTAAGCTTTCATTTTCCTTTGTCTGCTAAAAACATTTAAACATGAAATAGACCCAATAGGATTGTTTTGTCACCAATATGGATTCCTGCAGCTTAGTTACCATCAAGTACAAGCTACTGTTTTATTATTACAGAACAAAAAGAACATGAACGGGTTTTCGGACTAGTCTATTAATCTAATTTAGTAAATGTTTTAATAATTTGGTCATTGGGGTATTTTTCACTGGAAACCTGTGATAGTACTACTGTAGTATCAAGTCTTCATAGACTGCTGTAAGTTAGGTTGCTCCTGTATAGATTAAAGAGCAGCAGTGCTCCATAAAGAGTTGGCCATTATTTAGTGTTCCAGTAGCTTAGGAAATACAGAAATTTCAATAAAGCAAATGACTAGTTATAAGAGTGGTTCTTAAAATGTTGCCTCACTAAGTAGGGTGTCCAGGTGTAGTGGTGTCTGTCCTCAAGGCCAGTTTATTCTCTTTGCTATCTCTTTAACCATATCAAGGTGACCATTTTTTTCTTATATTTGTAATCTTCTTATGAGTTAAGGGGACCCTACCAAGTGCTAGACTGCATTGTGTTTTTTTAACATAAAATAGCGTTAAAACTCCTGAATTATGGTTATTACTCTTTATCGTCTCCTTTCTGGCAAAGTAATTGGCTGATTGGAACATTGTACATTTTGTAATATACAAAATATTTTAAGGCTTACACTTATAAGCATGTGTCATTAAAGGATCGGACATGCCACATTTAAATCAAATGGCCTGTAAAATACACATGCTGCAAGGCTGATTAGTTATTCAGATGTGCACTGTTTTGCTCAAAAAGGAACATTAAAACACAATATTATATTTTTCTGATGAGGCACATGTTCTGATTTAAAAGATGTCATATAGAGAATAATGTACCCTCTATTGTAAATTTGAAGGATACAGGTACAGAAGCCGTTATCCGGAAACCCATTATCCAGAAAGCTCCAAATTATGGAAAGGCTATCTCCCATAGACTCCATGTTAATCAAATAATTCCGATTGAATTTCTTTTTCTCTGTAATAATAAAACTGTACCTAGTACTTGATCCCAACTAAGATATAATTAATCCTTATTAGAGGAAACACCATCCTATTGGGTTTATTTAATATTTAAATAAATGTTTGGTAGACTTTAAGAGATACTGACACCAGAAATGATCTATCATAATATTGGCTTTGGATACTACTTATAATTTTGCCATAAAGTATTTGCCCAATGCTTTTACTTTACCTGTCTGATGCCCCGTGTTCCTGTATGAGGGGGCTGCCATATTTGTGCAGCAGGAGTCGGTTAGCATTAGAAACTTTAACTGACAGGCTGAGATTGGTCAGGTTTAGGAACTTCAGCTAACAATTACTTACAAAAACAAACCTCTCAGCAATCAGTATGCCTTATAGGTAACTTTTAATGTACATTCATATTTTAAAAAGTAGTTTTTTAGTGTCAGTATCACGTTAATGTATAGAGACCCAAATTACAGAAAGATCCCTAATCCAGAAATCCTCAGATACCGAGCACCTTATATAATACGTCCCATACCTGTGTTGAGGATTTATGTGACCACATAAAGGCACAAGGGTACAGACCAAGTGTTTTTATACCAGTCATGGAACTCCGAGATTACTTCTAATATCCTCCTATTTTACAACAGGGAGTACTTTTTATTTGCAATAATATACAGATTTGAGTCAAGTGACACATTACATCACTAAGCACGAACTATAACTGATGACATCACTAAGCTGTATTTATAAGGAACTCATTTACAGGATATTCATAGATGCATTCTACAACATGTAGCTGAACTAATGTTAATAAATCAAGCTTGGGCTTTTAATAGAAGCTAACACTATTGTCCCTTTAACTGTATAGACGCACAAATTATTTTTTTTTTAAACAGCACTTTGTGTAAAGAAACACCCGTTTAAATGGGTGATTAGTTGAAAGGAAAAGATGGCAACCACATGGTAGATATACCTGAATTCAAACACCTATCAATTCCATATGCATCAGGACACGCCCCTTTGTCACCAATGTAAGAGAATGTTTTCCGATGGGTGTCAAAGTGCCCCATTTGCTATCATGCAAAAGATGGGTAGTGATTCATATCTGTGCAACCTCTAGCAGGCATCAGAGCTGATTAATGCAATTTGTAATCATCCCTGCAGCATGAGGATTTTATAGGTGCAATTTCCAAGTTATTAAGGTGCCATTTCCACACTGGGCTATGTTTTATAGCCATCAAATTGAAAAAAAAGTATGTGTGTTTGTTTGAGAAATTCCAGCTGAAGTGAAGGAAAATCTAAATTGACATTAAAATCCTGGCATTGTTATCTAGGTATTATAGGGAAATCTCCCAACTACAGGAAGGTTACTTTAAGCAAATAATTTACATTTTTTAAAAGATTACTTTCCTTTTTGTGTGTAATAATAAAACAGTAGCTTGTATGTGATGCTAACTAAGCTACATGAATCCACAGTGGTGGTAAAACAACCCATTGCGTTTATTTGACATTTACATTATTTTTAGCTGATTTACGCTATAATGGTGCAAATAATAGAAGGGCCCTCTTCATTCTATTGCATACCTTGCCCTACCTCCCCTCAAATATTTTAGATCTTGCCTCCAAAAAACCAATCTATAGGAATGCACTGTGATTTAGACTTACTTAGACTGTAAGCTCTTCAGGACAGTGACCTCCTTCCTACTGTGCCTCATACCACATGGCAATTAAAGTGGACCTCTCACCCAGACACAAAAATCTGTTTAATAAAAGTCCTTTTCAAATTAAACATGAAACCCAATTTCAACTTTTTATTAAAGCATTCATAGCTGTTGTAAGCTCATTTAAAAATTTCAGCTGTCAATCAAATATTGTCTGCCCCTCCTCTATGCCAATGGCATAGAGGCGGGGCAGACAATTACTTTCACTTACCATTCAGCACTTCCTAGATGTCACTGCTCTCCACATATTCCCCCGTTCTCTTCACCATTTAATTGTGTAGCCAGGGCATAGAAATGGACGTCGGTCCCCCATTCTGGTGCACAAACAAGATTCTGAGATGATGCAAGGCTTGTCTTAATAACAGTGTTCACAAAATAGCTGCTACCTGCTTGCCATAATTATGAATTCCCAGATTGAGGGAAACGAGATTCATATAATTAATATAGTGTCATTAAAGTTCATTTTGCTTGATTAATGTGATAAAATGGGATTTTGGATAATTTTTTTTGGGTGACCGGTCCCTTTAATCACTGTATATTTATACTTTTTTTGTATTTATTATAATAATTGTCCACTATGTGTCTACTTTTTTCTATTGTAAGGTTGTACAGCACTGTGTATCCGTGCAGCACTTTATAAATAGTTACTCATACATACGTTAATCATGGTCTCAGGACATGATACAGAATTCACTTGTTCTAGTGTCTCCATAATAAGACCCTAATTAGTTATGCAATGACTATTGGTAGAGCTAACAAATCTAATGACCTTAATGTAGAAAAGTTATGAGGAGCCAGAGGATAGCACATCAGGTCAGTCTGAATGCTGATCAGGTCTTGAAATTTGCCCTTTTATAGAGGCTGATTTTTAGTGGCTAAACTCCACTCCAAGGGGCAGATTTATCAAAATGTGATTTTTTTTAAATTGCGACTTTCACTCATTGATAAATACAATTCTAAAAATCCCATAGGAATGAATAGAATGTGTGTGAATTTATATTTATTAACCTCTAAACTCACATTTTGATTAATCTGCCCGCAAGTATTTGCTTCTTTTATCTAGACTGGTATAGTAGTTTTTCCTTTTACTACATATAACAATTGCAGTCTTCATATCCAGACCTTTACCGATTTTTATTTATAGTCAACATTTTAAGGGACAAAGAGATAAATAGAATACCTCAGCTGGAGACATGAGAGTAAACGAGCAGACCAGCATATGGAATGCCTATTATTTGGTTATCTTAAATGGAGAAAATCCATGGGTAAATGGAGTCTGATTGAACATATGCATATGTATGTACACAGAAATTATGCACGCAATTATGTATAATTTATATTGATGTATGAAGTATATCTCAATCAGCTTGTGCTTATTACTTCCTCACCTAAGGCATTTTATTTCCATAAGTCACGGCAGGAGATATTTTACATCTCTTGTGACACCTGGCAGGGACAGCCACCGCCGCATGGTTTTGTAAGATCCAGGTGCAGGCCTTATTTACATCCCACCGTGCTCTCTCTTCCTTTAAATCTAGCTCCTGTGGTTTGTCATCACTACAATGAAGATTCTGTAGAACGCTGGGATTTATATATATATACAGGTGTTGCTGTGCTGTGTATTCAAACTTGCCTTTATAATGCAGTCATAAATAGCGGCTCATATGCACCTCAAAATACAGCTTTATTGCAGCTATACTAAAATATGACTTTAAAGACAATGGATGATATGAAACAGCTGCACTAGAAGAAACCCTCTCTTGATCCCTCCAATCTTGACAACCTCCGACCTATCTCTCTGCTACCTTTCATCTCTAAACTACTTGAGCGCCTAGTCTTCAACCGGCTAACCTCATTCCTCTCTGACAATAACCTGCTGGACCCCCTACAATCTGGTTTTAAGCCACAGCACTCCGCTGAAACTGCCCTGACCCGACTAACTAATGACCTTTTAACTGCTAAAGCCATCTTTCATTTTTCACTACTAATACTGCTTGATCTCTCAGCTGCATTTGACACTGTAGATCACCCTCTCCTCCTCCAGTCCCTCCATTCGCTTGGCCTTCGTGACACAGCCCTGTCCTGGTTCTCTTCTTACATCACCAATCGTTCCTTCAGTGTCTCCTACAACGGAGTAGCATCTTCTCCCCTACCTCTTTCTGTTGGGGTTCCTCAAGGCTCTGTCCTGGGACCCTTACTATTCTCCCTCTATACCTCAGCAAATTAATCAACTCGTATGGTTTCTACTACCACCTCTATGCTGACGATACTCAGATCTATCTCTCATCTCCTGATCTCAACCCAGAACTCCTAACTCGCGTCTCCTCCTGCCTGTCCGCTATCTTTATCTGGATGTTGCAACGCTACCTTAAATTAAACCTCTCTAAAACTGAAATGGTTCTCTTTCCTCCAACTAACACCAGTAACATCCCGGAAGTATTCATCATAGCTAACAATTCCACTATCACCCCCTCTCCCCAGGCCTGGTGCCTTGGGGTTATACTAAATTCTGTCCTGTCATACACTCCTCATATCCAGTCACTTATTAAATCATGTCACTTCCACCTAAGGAACATATCCAAATTACGATCATTCATCACCCAAGATGCTGCCAAAATTCTTATTAACTCTCTCGTCATATCACGTCTACTAGACTACTATAACTCTCTTTTAATTGGCCTTCCCCTCCAGAGACTGTCACCTCTCCAGTCCAGAATGAACACTGCTGCGAGGCTCGTACACCTCAGCAACCACTCCTCTTCTGCCACGCCATTCTGTCAATCCCTGCACTGGCTTCCACTACCTTTCAGAATCAAATTCAAATTAATGACCCTGACATTTAAAGCACTTGATAACTCTGCCCCACCCTACATCTCTGAACTCATCTCTATATACCCAACCGCTTACTACGCTCCTCTACTGACCTGCTACTCAACTCTTCTCTCATTACCTCCTCACACGCTGGCATTCAAGACTTTGCAAGGGCTGCACCCCTCCTCTGGAACTCTCTCCCACGGTCTGTCCGACTTTCTCCCAACCTTTCTCCCAACCTTTATGCTTTCAAGAAATCTCTTAAAACGCACTTCTTTCGAGAAGCCTACCCTCACTCTGCTTAACTACCAAAGCAACACGACATACAGTACCACATTTCTCACCCACTTAATTCGATCTTGCCCACTCCCACAGCTTGTGTTACTCCCTTCCCTTTAGAGTGTAAGCTCTTTCTGCATAGGGCCTTCCTCACCTTTTGTGCCGGTATTGATTGTGATGTATGTAACTACATTTGTTCTTTGTATATAATTCATGTGATTTAGTTGTATAATCACATTTACTTTACAGTGCTATGCAATATGTTGGCGCTATATAATAATAATAGCTCACTGTCGCCTTTATATATTTGCTCTAAAAAATGTTAAAAGCTTTTTATTATAGGAAGTTGCACCCCAACAGAACTTCAAAGGCAGCAACATACACTCAATTTTCTGGGTAGTGGAAGACACATGTAATTATGAAAGATGGAACAGCGAATGACAAACAGGACTTTAAGAATTGGCATTATATAATTACTAATAGTCTAATTACTAATGGGCCGTTTACAACTGCGAGTGCAGTTACGGTCCCTCATATTTCCCCCAGTCATTTGCACATAAAACCCCTTTTATTAAAGCTCGGTTTCAAATTGAAATGAAATGCAGGCACAGTTGTTAATTTTGTCATATAGGATGCAATTGCATCAAATACAACACCTGCTGGCGACCACAATGGTGCTGGAATTCTGGGCAAAGGTGCTGCATTGTGGGGAGAAAAACACAGCAATTGCGCTCGAAATTGCACTTTGCTCACTGTACTTGCAGATGTAAATGAGCCCTAACATCTGCATTGATTATTTAACCACTAATGAATTCCAGCTATAAATAAATAAATCATTATTTTAAAGAGAGCTACACTACCTGGAAATTTACCTTTTTTTTCCCTCTACCTTCCCTAGGTTCTACTGTGAAAAAAGCAGTGCAACTTTGTCTTTTTTGCAATTTTTCTGCAATTTTCTGGTTCTGTATAAACGATGGGTCTCTATTACGTTTGCCATTGATTATTGTTATAATGTTTAATTTTGCTGTAATTCATATATAAATTTGTAGCCCAAACAATTAATGTTTATCAAAGGATTCTACTTTTTGCAGCTAGGTGGAGAATGCAGTGAAAACTAACAGAAAAAAATTAAAATGGGCATTACAGGTCTAGGATCTAATATCTAGTATGCTTGGGACCTGGTGTTTTTCCAGATAAGGGGTCTTTCCATAATGTGGATCCCCATACTTTGTCTACTAAAAAATCATTGAAACAATAGCTAAACGTAATAGGATTGTTTTGCTTCCAATAAGGATTAATTATAATCTATTTAGGATCAAATACAGCAAACTCTTTTATTAATACAGAGAAAAGGGAAATAATTTAAAAAAAAATATTTGATTAAATGGAATCTATGGGAGATGGCCTTCCCATTATTTGGAGGTTTATGCATAACAGTTTAACTTCAAACATGTGAAACCAGACCATTTAATAATCTCTTCAGAACCATCTAGGTGAACTACAGTGACTTGGTGCAGGTTACCTCAGTAGCATCTTGAGGTCTAAATAGTCTGTTTTGCAGAATTCACTTTCCAATATCGGTGGTGATGCAACTAATATTTATATTATTTTGTGTATTTGTGTTCACCCCAGACTGTGGACAACCAGACTTTTCCTAATAATAAGCAATTAAGTCCTATCCTTTGGTAGAATGGCAAGTATGTGATTATTTCTATTTTACGGTGCAACAGGGCTAAAATCTGCCAATGGTTGCAGTTCAACCTCTTGTCTCCGGATATTCCAACTGTACCAAGATGGTGATTGGCTGCACTCTTGTAGTACAGTGTTAAATCTTCTGTGCCTAAGATTTTATTATGTGCACATGGCTATGGGGAGCTGCTGAGTCGTATCAGTCTGTATGGAGATTATTCCAAAAAATTATGGTTTTAACACTTTTAGTACCTCATCTTAAAAAGTAAAATCTACAAGAAAAAAAAAACAACCTTTAAATAAACAATGGAAGAGACGTTGCTTATTGTTGCTCAACCTGAAGGGGCCTATATTTATTCACCTGTGATTTGTATAGCAATGGATTGCTTGGGATGGAGCCCAAGCCAACATAAGTTGGAGTTCACAAGTTGCCCACTATTAATAATTCCACACAAAGAAATTAGAGTGCTCACCTGTTCTCCATACAACCTTTTCAGGTATCCGGTGCTAAACAGCCTATCAGGCCTCCTGCCTTTGACCAGTCCCAATATAGCAATTCCACATTAGCTGTAGCACACGAGTCTTTGTTTAGTGATATAAAACGTGTTCTTTATTGGCTCAGTGCAGACATCCAAACATGGCGATGCCATGTTTGGATGTCTGCACTGAGCCAATAAAGAACACGTTTTATATCACTAAACAAAGACTCGTGTGCTACAGCTAATGTGGAATTGCCCACTATTAATAAGGCCTCTATTTGGGCTTGGATAAGGTTAAATATATATGAAAATGTTGGTTTAATATTCAGTATTCACCCTTAAATTTGATCCTAGCTCAGCCCCACAGTTTGGGAACCAGTGATCTAAGGTAGCGGTGGTTCATTGTTCTATATTGTTTTACTATCTTCATCTCACATGTTCAAAAAAGGGAAGAAGAGACATGGAACAGAGGATTTATTTGTTTGTTTGTGAATATGGAGCAGGCTAAAGCCATGAAGAGTCTAAATAGCATTTTACACAGTAGGTTGTTTCACCTGACCCTGCTAGGTTAATGAACCACTTCACTGGTAAAAATTGTACAGAGGGGAGACCATTGAGATCCACACTGGGGACCACTTAAGTCATTTAACCTTTTAAGAACTGAGGGACTTGCAATGCATTAAGTGAAGGTGTTAAATGTTTTTTATTTGCTGCAGGGTTAGTAAAGGCTAGACTACTTCCCTCCTCCCCTCCTCTTCTCTTCTCCAAATGGCATTGCAGCTATGATGAATGAGCATTAGGGTAACTCATTTTAAGACGTACTTGATTTATTAGCGCCAAGGTCTCCATTTTCCGGCAGGTCAGTGCTTTACTGAAACACCCAAAGTCACCATCAAGGTCAGCCTGTTTATTATTTTTTGCTTTTTTTTTTGCTTTTTTAAATGGCTGAAA
Organism: Xenopus laevis; assembly: GCF_017654675.1. Classification (NCBI taxonomy): domain Eukaryota; kingdom Metazoa; phylum Chordata; class Amphibia; order Anura; family Pipidae; genus Xenopus; species Xenopus laevis. Next base: position 103,774,778 of record NC_054385.1, on the reverse strand, counting down.
CGCATCATTCTTTTAATCTATCCTAGAAGCAGAGATTGTATGCATGGACTGGAAATAGGGGTAAAACCAAAGAAAAAAAAAATCTTACAAAATAAAAAGCTGAGAATACACATAAAGGAAAAAATTTAAAAGCGAACGGCTGTGTGGGCAACGCTTCAATTATAACTCCCTAGTAAGACAAGGGCCTTAATGGTCAGTGTTTGCCTTCAGGGATGTTTATTACACACACAACTATTTTGCAGGAGCAGCGTCAAATCTATAAAACTACCATTAGGCTGAAAAATCAATCAAAATGCCATTAAAGTGGAATAAGTTGCCAATATTGCTGATGTGGTAGCAGCTCTTTCGATTTTCCTTCAGATTATTAGGTACAGCCTAGTAGTGACTTTGTTAAGGAAAATAAGTGTTGTTCAGAAGTAATACGTCTCTTTGGCTTCATAAAGTTTGTGGCCTCATATTTCCCACTTTATTGATTACCCATTATCATTTCTCACAAGGCGTCCTAACTCAAGGGGAAAATATAACTCTCTCTCATTTCTCGCTGAACGGCCGTGCCATTATAGATCGGGAGGAAGGTATTTCAGATGAACCAGTCTGGGAGAAAAATGAGCTGAAAATAACATGAGGAGTGTGCCTTCCAGGTCTTCGCAGTTAGAAGTAAGAACAAAGCTTTGTCAGCAAACTCCCCTTTCAGTAGCCCCCACCACCACCATCACCTCTTTTTTTTTTTTCCTCTCTCTTCTCCTCTTCTTGGTATACCTCCCCCATACAGCTGCAAATTCTATTCTAGCCTCTTTTGCAAAACAATGAACAGCTGGATTTAAGTTCCTGAGCTATCAGTAACCTGCACGCCTTTCTCCTCTATGACTAATTTGCTCTGAAGGAGATAGTAGGTTAACGATTTATAAAGCTCCTCCAATTCCAAGTCAACTGCTGTGATGATATTCAAAATACACAACCTTTTCATTTTCTCACTACTGCTTATTCTTGCATTCCAGGACTTATTGCTTTTTGTTTACTTTTGATTCCTCTGGATTTTCTGAAAATTTTGCCAGAAATCCTTACCATGCAAAATGCTGGAACAAAACTAAAGGACTTTGGGTTTATGCAAGAAAGAAAGAATTTGTTAATCTCTAAACAGTTAATTTTGTTTAAAATAGGTGAGAATGACATATATTTTCTAGATTCATTCAAGTATAAATGCAAAGATACACCATGCTTCGTGTTACCGCCTTGCAATTCAGTTCTGGGCTTGAAATCATCTGCAAGTAATTATTTCATATATTCTTCCTGTTGAGTTTTTCTTGGGTTTTGGTCGTAGTTTGTGCCTTCAGAAGGAAAGTTAGGAAATCCCTAAACAAAACTGAATATTGAAAAAGATAAAGTGATGCTGACTTTAATGAAGAAGCATGGTTTATTTTTCCAGCTACATAACAATATTGTGGAGATTTTTTAACTGCTGTATCCTATCCACCGACTGTCTTTCCTATGTTAGCACCTGATACTAGATCAGGGGGGTCCCCAACCCTTTTTACCCGTGAGCAAAATTGTTGCTCACCAACCACTGGTTCAGGATCACTGCTCAACTTCCTTCTTGGAGGTGTTGTTTACTGTAGGACACCAGCCTATCTTAGCAATGCTTGCCCCTTATACACCCACTCCTATCTGTAGTCTGGAACCTTTTATCTTTTTGCTCCTAACCTCTGGAATTCCATCCCTAAATTCTGCCATAGGGAGCACTGGCTCAACCTCTTCAAAAAGAAACATGTATCATACTTTTAAAACACTTGAACATTATCTGGTCCAGTCTTGACACGTAAGGGCCAATGTCCCAAACTTTCTGTCCTCCTATTTTTCCTTGTATTAGATCTAGCCACATTGATTGTTTGCTCCATTGGACAGGGACCACCATTAGTGATGAGCGAATTGTTTCGCCAGCCATGGATTTGCGTCAAAATTCCACATTTTGCCAAATTTTTTCACTGCAAAAAAAAGTCTCCATAAGAAAAAAACCTCCATTGATTTTAATGCATTTGGACATAAAAGTCACAGAAGAAAAGTTGCCACAAGAAAAAACTCCCATTGTCTTTAATGCATTTGGAGCGAGAAAAATTGACTTCAATTTCACAAATTTTTTCGCAGTTTTGCAAATTGTTTTTGGCAAAACAGGATAGATTCACTCATCACTAACCACCATCCTACTGTGAATCGTTGTAAATGTATTTATTGTTATGATTGCCCTCCCTGTTTTGTTTGTACATGTTTGTAAAATAGTACAGCGCCATGTATCCTAGTAGTGCTAAAGATATATAGTGAATAAAGTACCCCCTATTGTAAAATATATGGATATTATAAGTTACAGAGGAGTTTCATGACCATATAAAAACACAAGGCCAAAGGCTGAATGTTTTTATATAGGTCATGGAACTCCGAGGTGCCTTCTAATATACTCATATTTTGCAACTGGGGTACTTTATTTTTTATAATACACAAGTTTTAGTGAGTCATGTGACCAAAATGACATCGATACTCACCGTTTATAACTGATGACATCACTAGTCACCGTTTATAAGGATATCATTTACAAGATAAGGACTTCTGCAGGGGAGGGGCCTGTACCCTTTTGGATGAGAGGAGGATAATTCTGGCAGCAGTGTTTAATACAGACTGTAGAGGGGAGAGATGGGAGTTAGGTAGGCCAGTTAGTAGAAGGTTACAGTAATCTAGTCTGGATAGGATGAGAGCATGCATGAGCGTCTTGGATGTATCAGGTGAAAGGAAGGGACGGATTTTGGCAATATTGCGTACGAAAAAGTGACAGGTTTTGACAGTGGTGTTAAAGGAGAAGGAAAGGTTCAAACTAAGTAAGCCTTATCAGAAAGGCCAATCTAAATATACCAGTAAACCCCCAAAGTAATGTTCCTCTGAGTCCCCTGTCAAAAGAAACACTACATTTCTTTCCTTCCATTGTGTACACATGGGCTTCTGTATCAGACTTCCTGCCTTCAGCTTAAACCTCATTGCCCTGGGCAAGAGCATGCTCAGTTTGCTCCTCTTCCCCTCCCCTCCCTTCTCTACTGTAATCTGAGCCCAGAGCAGGGAGAGACTCAGGCAGGAAGTGATGTCACACCATGTTAATACTGCAGCTCCTATCCTAAACAAACAGAGCGTTTCTAGAGCATTTTACTCAGGTATGGTAAAACATTCTACAGAATAAATATAGCATTCTAGCTTGCACTATTGCAGCTAATCTATTGGCAATAAAATGCCTCCGTAGCTTTCCTTCTCCTTTAATATGATCAGAGAAGGAGAGAGAGGAGTCAACGATTACCCCCAGACAGCATGCTGAGTTGACAGAGTTAATGAGCATGCCATCAATAGAGATAGTAAATAGGGGAGTAGGACCAGGCTTATATATATCTATATATATATATATATATATATATATCTATATAGATATATATAGATATAGATATATATATATAGATATAGATATATATATATATATATATAGATAGATAGATAGATAGATATAGAGATATATATCTATATATATATAGATATATATGGATATATATGGATATATATATACACACACACAGCAGTGAAAATAAGTATTGAACACGTCAACATTTTTCTCAGTAAATATATTTTTAATGGGTCTATTGACATGGAATTTACACCTTTATTATTCCACTTTATTCTACATAACTTAATTTATGGATTTATTTGTTTTGATTTCTTTGTATGTGTGGATTACTTGGGTTGTTACCGACATATATTGTAAATTTCATATCAATAGCCCCATTAGGAATATATTTACTGAGAAAACTTATTTTCCCTGCTATATACTGTATACAGTATATGTATACACACACACATTGTATTTTTCCCCTTTCTTATTCTTCACTTTTGTCCTGGACAAGGGTCAGACAATTGTGACTGCAATAACATCTATTGATTTACTGTCAGATTTTGAGCCTGTAGTATTTCAATATTAAATTCTTGTTTGCATAATTAATGCCCCAATAATACTTTTTAAATAGCCAATAGCGTTGATAAGGTTGGATATCTATGTCCGGGAATTATCTGGTTACTTTCATCGTACCTCTGCTTTTAAATTATACATGATTAGTGGTATGCAATACTTTAATGTTTATACAGGAACAGTAGACACTTATTTGTTGTAGTGTTGATTATTCCCATATTAATTGTATGTTGCCTTATACTGCAATATATTGACAACCAATCCATATATTTTTAAGGGGAGAGCATTTAGTATGATGTAGAGAGTGCTATTCTGAGACAGTTTGCCGTTGGTTTTAATTTTTTTATTTGAGATTTTTGAGTTATTTAACTTTTTATTTAGCAGCTCTCCAGTTTGCAATTTCTGCAATTTGGTTGCTAGGGTCCAACTTACCCTGGCAACCATGCATTTATATGAATAAGAGACTGGAATATGAATAGGAGAGCGCCTAAATAGAAAGTAGCAATACAAAGTAGCAATAACAATACATTTGTTGCCTTACATAGGATTTGTTTTTTTAGATGGGGTCAGTGACCTCCTCCCCCATTTGAAAGCTGGAAAGAGACAGAAGTTGAAGACAAATAATTCAAACACTCTAAAAAAATAAAAATAACAGACTGATTGAAAAGTTGCTTAGAATTGGCCATTCTGTAACATACTAAGGGGCAGATTTATCAAGGGTCGAAGTGAATTCGAGGGAATTTTCGAAGTAAAAAAATTTGAAATTCGAAGTAATTTTTTGGATGCTTCGACAATCGAATAGGATACTACGACTTCGAATTCGATTCGAAGTAAAATAGTTTGAATATTCGATAATTTAAGTACTGTCTCTTTAAAAAAACTTCGACTTCAATAGTTTGCCAAATTAACCTTCTGAAGTGCTGTGTTAGCCTTTAGGTTTAAAGGGCGGGTTTAACTCCTCCATAGCAGTTAACAATCAAATCATCCTGATATGAGCCGGTGTGGTAATTGCCAAATCAGATAAAGATCTACTCAATTGGCAACAATGGTCAAACAAGTGGATCTTATGTTACACACCCACCTTTAGGGTAGATTTTTTCCACTGTGTGCAAATGTGTGTTTATGCCTTTCCTTAGGATACAGGTAACACTCAAGAGCCAACTCTATTGATCAAACAGATCAGAAGATGGAGTAATTGGGTAGAAGTGGGCCCAGGCATAGTTGTAGAAGGCCAGTCAGTGATGTGTGTTTCAGCCTTATGCTAATCTGTAGAGAACCAATAAATGAAATTTCTAATGAGAGTCTATAGCAGTGATCCCCAACTAGCACCTTGTGAGCAACATGTTGCTTACCAACCCCTGGATGTTGCTCCCAGTGGCCTTAAAGTGATACTGACACTAAAATTTTTCCTTCAAAATATTAATCTTCATCAAAAGTTACCTATAGGTCATGTTGATTGTTTTTTGCTGATAGTTCTGCTTTTGTAAGTAATTGTAACTTGAAGTTCCTAAACGTGACTGTTTTGCTAACCTGACTGTCCCTTCTTAACTTGTCTAGTTAGAGATTCTAATGCTAACGGTCTACTGCTGCACAAATATGGCAGCCTCCTCATACAGGAACATGGGGGTTAGAAATGATAATGTAAAAGCATCTGGCAAATACTTTTATGGCAAAATTATAAATAGTATTCAAAGACAATTCAACCCTAACGTTAAAAAATCCCTACCCCCCACATAGACCCCCTCCCTCCTCCCCCCAGCCGAAGTGTTACCCTGGGCAAATCATCATCATTTATTAATATAGCGCTGTCAAGATACGCAGTGCTTTAATGCCCCTAACTTTTTACTTACAGCTTGGTGCAGATTCAGGCATTGGAGTTCACAGACACCATCTTCAGCCGCGGGTGCTTAATTTTGGATTTCTGACTTGGAGGCAAGTTTTGGCTGCATAAATTCCAAGTGTCAAACAGAGTCTCCTGTAGACTGCCAGTCCTAGAGGCTACCAAATAGCCAATCACAGCACATATTTGGCATCCACATGGATTTTTTTCATGCTTGCGTCGTTTCCCAACTATTTTACATTTGAATGTGGCTAATGGGTGAAAATGATTGGGGACCCTTGATCTGTAGGCATACAGTGAGGAATTCTACCCTTGTTTTCCCTAAAGGCTGAAATACAAATGGCATCTTCTCCAGATCTGGCGCGATGAGAGGAAGGGGATGCGACAAGACGGATGCGCCGAATATAATATAAATAATAGAAATGCTGGACGTACAAGCTGCGTGCATCCGACACGACACATTGCGACTTCAACAGTGTACTACTTACTACTTACATTATATTCTACGCATCCGTTTCCTCTTATTCGTCGTATCTGAAGAAGGCAAACCTAGTATTTCAGCCCTAACACAAAGTAAGTGTTCCAAATGCTTTCTGAAAACCGGTGTTCTGGGTAAATATTTTCTCCGTCCTAGCAGCTCCCAAAACAATCTGCATCTTTGGGCAATACATGATTATAGTGAAAAACTAAATGAGATCACTATTCAGAAGAGCTTGCAATTTATTATTAATCTGTGCTGTAAAATGTGCTGGATTCCAAGCAGTACATATTTGTGTCTATATATTTTTTAAAACCCTAATTGCACTTTCTGCACTTTCTGTTAATGGCTGCTTTGCACTCATCCCTAGAGAAAGTAGTTGTTTTAATGATCAAAAAACTGTTTGCTGAGTTTCATTAAACTAAAAAAAGCCTGCTCGCTGACAGTGATCTTTATCGGTGTCCTAAGCACATATGGCAGATATCTGAGCAGCTTTTTTACTGGCAGCTCGTTATTAGCCTTAATGAGGAAGGTGTGAAACACACTGAGAGTAAACCAGTATCTTAAAGTTTCTTTCGGCCTTCTTGGTCCCACACAAATCAGTGGTTTAGAAAACCTGATCTGCAAATATCATTCCCAGCCAATTAAAACCTGGAGGCCAAGTGGCACTTGCTGTTTTTATTTGCTTGTAAAAACTTTTCCATATACAAACGCTGCTTAACCTTATTTATTTTTTTTGCGGTTTCCTAACTGGCGTATGTGTCGTACATGCTCTCAACTATTAAAAACCGGGTCAAACGAAATTTTTATAATGAGCAATAAGGGAAAAATTGTACTGATTGAAAAAAATTGATGCACATTTAGAATTATATATCTCATAGTGTTAATATGAATAAAGGTGCCATTATAAGAAATGTGTTAAACGGATCTCATATTTGAAATCATGTCTGTGTTGATGTTCTGAGCTGTCATTTACATTGAAGAGAGATTTTTAGTAATATATTGGCTTTTACTCTTACATTACATTGCACAATGAACCCTGCAGCTATTTCATCTCTACCATCTATCTTTATCTCTGGGGACCCAGAATGATTCTTTGGATTACAAAAGATCTATAGATGTATTATTTGACTTTATTATTATTATTATTATTATAGGGGTGGATCAGCTTTAAATTAACCTTTACTATGATTTTTTGATATTTTGAGACAATTTGCATTTGGTCTCCATTGTTTGTTTTTTTCAGTTATTTAGCTTTTTTTATGTTTGGTATTTTAGCAGTTGTCTGGTTGCAAGGCTCTTATTTACCCTAGCAACCAGGCAGTTGTGTGAACACAAGACTGGAAGATAAATAGGAGAGAGCCTGCATAGAAAGAAAAGTAGTAAACGTTAACAAAAACAATAAAATTGTAGCCTCACAGGGCAATCATTTTTGACTGCTGGGGTCAGTGACTCCCATTTGAATGCTGGAAAGAGGCAGAAGAGGATTCAAATATTTCAAAAACTGTATACAATATATATTATATATTATATATATGAAATCGATGAATCGACAACATAGCTACTAGAGATACGGATTGGGACAGCATACTGTACGGGACACTGGGACTTTTTCATACTTTATACTACTTTATACAACTTTAATTTTCTATATATTTTCTATAGATTTTATTTTTATATATATATTTTTTATTATATATATATAAATATATATATATATATATATATATATATATATATATATATATATATCTCTCTCTTTGTGTGTTCCTTGTCTGGTTGACTTTCACCTATATACAACTTTGACCGAGTGATATAGGGAAACTTTGAGGTGAATACGCTGCACTGAATATTGGAATGTATAGGGTATGTTTTATTATTTGCTACACATAATACGGCACATTGTTCTTCCTTTGCGCACATTACAGCTGTACGGCCCCCAGGTATCCATATAAAAAGGAATGGGCTCAAATGAGTGGGTCCACATAGTTGAAAGGGATCAAGATAGAGCTTCAAAGCAGGCCTGTCAACTGTGCTCATTTTTTTGCAATAATGTATAACACTGTGACGATGAAGTGGAATGTGAGAGTTTAAGTAGTATATTGAAACACATTACATGTTTATTTTAGCAGTAAAATTGTTATATTGTTTATTCATAGAGATTAACAAAATACCAGATATATATGTGCTATGCACTTTTTAACACAGGTTTTGAGATGTTATTAGTGATAGTCAAATTGGCTGTTTGGTTGTGGTGATGTTTTCAATACGTCCGTTCCCATTTGTCTAGTTTCCCGCCAAATCTTTGTATTTATGGCATTCTTACAAACAATTAGACACTTTGAGAAAGGCCTCGGAGGAGGCCGAAACGTTAGTCTCGCATCTTACAATAAAATTTTTTATTTTCATTCAAGACCTATGAGTGCCGATCCTCTTCTCGTGAGTGTGTGTGTCCAAGGGAAATGAGTGCACACGTTTCAGTCCACCTCTAGGACTTTTATCAAGACCGTAGAGGTGGACCGAAACGTCTGCCTGTTTTTTTGATTAGCTTAAATACAATTATGGTTTTTTTTTTTTTTAAATAACCTGTGGATAGGTTCCCAGTGTGCACTCATTTCCCTTGGACTTCTGTTGATATTGTTTACTTGAGTAGCACCTGGGTGTCTTGCTAAATTCAGTGGAGTGTGGACAAACTAAGATATATATATATATATATATATATATATATATATACCAGTTGTGAAGTTGCCAAGAATAGGTAATTCTATAACATTCTAAAAGTTAACTTAAAGGTAGACCACCCCTTTACCAAGTATTTATAAAGCACCAACTTATTCCTTACTGCTGTAACATTTTCAGTCTTATAAAATGCAGCCCCAAATGATTTAAAACATATGATATGTTAGCGCACCATGTTGGAACCACCCTATTAGCAAGAATACTGATGAAACCAATGAAGTGCATTTCCTTGCTAAAATGCAGTATAGTTCCTTTTTAACTATAGCATTCTTGTATAATTCTATGCTTTCACCGTTGATTACAAATGTGTCCTTTTTTCCCTCCTTGTTTTTGTTTGACAGAAGTGGAGTGATGCTCCAAGGGATGTGACCTTGATACACCCTACACTCTTCCAGGAGGGATTAGTGATTAGTAAGGGAAGCCAGCCTTGTCCTAGACATAAGTGGAACCTTCCTTTGTTTTGACTTGTTCCCCTTGTTGGTGTTGCTACAACACAAGGTCAGCCAGCAACCTAATATACAAGGAAATGTGGAGACTTTTGTTCCTATGTGTGGGTTGCTGGTTATTAGGCAGTAGTTTTGATGGTTCCATTGTTATGGTCTGGCTTTCTTTGGAATAGTTTCTCACCTTGTAAGGCCTTGTAGGTCTAGACGCAGAGATTTTAACAAAGATACTTTCAGAGAATATCAATATAAAACAATATTACTGAACGCTGTACATTGACTTGAAAGTGACCTTTTTCATTAGGTCTTACAATCCAGGTGTTGGTGCTTGTGCACCATGAGATGAATTGCCTAGCATCATCCTTAGCTTCATGGACCTGAAACCTTCTACTGAGTCCTGATTTCATCTGTCTTTATTCTAATCTGTTGCTTTTTTAACCCACTATAACCTGTACATCAGTTGCTTTCTAATTCATCTTTTTGTGCTTGTGGAACAGAAGAATCTGATTTGCTCAGTGCCATTAAAGCTTCCATGGAGTCCTGATTTGTTCTGTATATTTTGCCTATTCTTTTGCCATGCCAGACCCCTATAACCCATACTTCAGTATTTTTATAATCCTGCTAAACATATGTCAATAATTTAATTAAAGCACAATCTATAGCAAATAATTAAAAATAAAAATAGCAATAATACTTATTTCTTTCTTAACGTTTGGTTACAGAGAAGGCAAGCAAATCTCCAGTCATATCAGATGTTACTAAACACAGGGGGTAGTTCCTTCTTCAAACCAAAGCTTGGTGATTTTGAGTAAAAATATTAATTTATTTGTGCACTTTGTGACAGACAGCTGGTGCATTTTGATGCCCAATCATGAGTTCAATACAAACACAAAATACAGCCAGATCTATCAGCTCCATTTTATTTAGCCTTAGTGTGTTAAGTTAATAAAAAGGGGACCTTACATTTAAGCTCCATTTGGGTATGTATTTATGGATATTCTGCAGCCTTTTGCAGATATTATTAATCATTTATATTAACCCCTGCCCCAGTGAAAAAAAAAGTCTATCTCTATCACATTCATATACTGGTTAGTTTTATCAGCCAACAATTACCTGCCTCTATGTTTTTGGAGTACCTGGATGAATATGCAAATAGATCCCTGGCTGCTGTCAAACCTAGGACTCCAGTAGTGCAATTCAGCAATGCTAATGTATTACCACAATATTGCCCATCTACTTTAAATAATGAAAAGTCCTCTTTGGAGCTTACAGCGGGGTGTATCAACCCAGTGTTTCCCGCATATAAAGGACAATGCCCAAACATAGAAACCTAAAGCCTTAGGTTTGCTGAACATTTGTGGAAAATCTGTTTTCAAATATAGGGCAATTTCTCTTTAAAACTGTTGCACAGGGCAGAGATAAATTAACTGACTGTTGAGAAGTTGTATAGGAATAATGTCCCTTGATATTTTCCTTCAAATAAATATCATGTAATATTAAAAAGGAGTTTATAAGGGCATCAGTTTCTGTTCACGTTAGGTTTAATGTTTTTTTAATCCAACTGACATGTTTATTTAGTATGATTTAAATCCCTGTTGCACGGCACCAGAGGACTGAGCAATACTATAGTCTCATAGGAAAATCTTCTGCTAGACCCTTCACTATTCACCAAGCTTACATGACCTCAGGATGACTGCACAGAGCAGGGATTTCTAGACATTGATAAGTAGTATAGTTAAGGTTAGTGCAAGCTCTGACATTTCGTTTCCATGGCTTATCCCGGTACAAACTGCAGCCACAAAATGCCATTCATTTTCCTAGATATCCTCCCAGTAAAGTAAACTTTCATGATGGCACATAATGACTCTCAGGAGGGATTATTGTTTGATTGACACAAAAAACTGATTTATAGTTTGCTAGGAAAGACAAAATTGTGATCTGGAGATTGCACACACTGCTCGGCTAAGGTCTTTTTTTTTTTTTCTTTCTATAATGCTGGGGCTACAACTTTGACCAAAGGGGTCATTTATGAATGTACCTGGCAAGTGCGTTTGCTCTTAAATGCACGCAATGAAGAGCTCATGTTGATGCAGAACTTGCATCCAAACATGCTCCTGCATTTTAACATGATTGCCAATTTGCATCTGGATTTGCACTTTCATGGTCTGCCACTGGGGTACTTTCTGATATAGCCTCGTTCAGTGTCTTGGTGCTGGTAGACATGTCCCTATGAAAGTAACAATGAGGTTAGACTCCTCCTCATTCATCCATACATACCGTAGTAACATAGTAAGTTAGGTTGAAAAAAAGACACGTTAAGTCCACCCCACCCGTTTCATTGTTGCTGACTTTTATACTAGATTTATTGACACTAAATAGTTGGAACAGTTTGGAACAAACTGCCTGTTGAAACATTTCCCACTGACAGCTGATTACAAGCTATGGTACACTAGGTTTTTGTAAAATAAAAGGATTAAAACCTAATAAAAGGATATCTTATATATTGAAGTTACTGTACCAGCCAAATAACCCTAAAAGAAAAGGGAAGCCAACAAGGTTATTTTTTTTAAATAACAAGGTCTACTATTCACTGCCCTCCTTCTTTCCAGCTGTTGCAAAGACACCCCTCGGGACAACCTTTCTCCCTCACAGTGACGAGTTGTGTAGTGGGTTTTGGTGGCCCACTTGATTTCTGGTCTTCAACTCTCTGGCAGAGGTTGAACATGGACACTTAAGGCAAATATATTCCTTGCTTCAATTGTGCATGCTCCTGGTCACACCATAGGACTAGAAGTCAATCAGCCATTGATGGTGGCTTCCAACTCAGTTGCCAACCCAGCTGCACACTGGGTACATTGGTACAGGGAAGCAGGGCAGTGAATGGGGGTATCATTGCTGTGGAAGGAATTGGAGCCATTGCTGGGTACCCATGTTTAAACTTTGCTTTGTTTTCTCCTTTAAATTTGTATGCAGCAGCTCTCCATCTTGTGATATTGTTAGGTCATCTTTTGTGTGGCAATGGAGCAGCACATGCTCATTGTATTTTGGGCTGCTGTCAAACGTCATTGGAAATCATTAGTAAAAAGTGAGATTGCATATACCAGTCCTGATCATGTATTTATTCTGATTCTAGTTTGTTCACTGCCATATGACTGAATTAATTGACTATTAGCCTTGTATAGTGATTTTATATTGAATATTGGCTGAAGATTGTGAGTCGACCCCTAAGCTCAGGTACCTGAAATCAGCCCAGAGCAAGGGGGTCATATTTGGAGGCACAGCTAAATGGCCGTGGTTGCCTTGTGCTGATACAAAAGCCCAAAATACAAGGCGTAGGATTTATAGACTACTTCTTAGTGGAGCTTCCGTTTTCCTTTAACGTTAAAACTAGGCAAGTGTGAAGCAGGAAGCAGATAAAGGCGATGTTCTTTATTAGCAAACTTTAGATATAATCACAGGCTTTTGGGACAGCTTAGATCTTTTAATCAGAACTAAAATGTCACATAATACGCACAGGCACACACAGAGGCGCATCACAGTCAGACAGTTGTCATTTTAAGACTCACGTCTGATATTGATCAGTAAGTCTGTCAAACTATTGGCATGTGAGCTGGAGATGCAAATTGCTGGCTAATTCTGTACCTTAGGTGAGGCTATGACCTTTGGATGATGGCCTTTTTAATTGTTAAATGCTCTTTGATTTGATGTTTAGTGGAGAGCAAATCTCTGGGCTACTGAAAGATGACACTAAGCCTTAATTAACACACTGCAGGGTATTGAATGTTTGCATAATTTTACGTTTTCCTGCTTCTGTCGATCGCTAACCTAGTACAGCAAATTGGTGCTTCTGAACCAGGGGAAATGTAAAGTTAGCTAATAAGCTATAACCTAAATTTGGTGCTTCATATTAAAAATAACCTTCCTGGGATTAAGAAAAGTATGTCTTAAAATTAAGTTAATACAGTAGCATGTTTCTTGGCCATGGGCTGCATGGCAACACAGCGGTAAACACTGCTTCTTAAGGTCTTTGGGTTGATTCTTACAGAGCAAAATCTGCATAATGCTGCTGCTTCTCCCTGTGATAATGTAGATTTCCTCTGGGTGCTCTTGTTTCCTTCCCTGGTGAATGTGCCTGTGGTTGAGAAATTAGATTGTAAGCCCCACTGGGACAGAAACACCAATGATTAAATATGTCATGGGATCCGTTATCCAGAAAGCTACGAGTTACGGAAAGGCCATCACCCATAGACTCCATTTTAATCAAAAAATTAACATTTTTAAAAATGAGTTCCTTTTTCTCTGTAATAATAAAACAGTACCTTATACTTTACCCAAACTAAGATATAATAATCCTTATTGGAAGCAAAACCAGCCTATTGGGTTTATTTAATGTTTACGTGATTTTCTAGTAGTCTTAAGGTGTAAAGATCTAAATTACGGAAAGACCCGTTATCCAGAAAGATCCAGGTCGCAAGCATTCTGGATAATAGGTCCCATACCTGTACTTGATTCCAAATAAGATATAATTAATCCTTTTTAGAGGCAGTCTTTATTTAATGTGTATATGATGTTATAGTGTTAAGGTATGGAGATTTAAATTACAAGAAGACCCCCTTATCCAGAAAACCCCAGGTCCTGAGCATTCTGGATTGCAGGTCCCATTCCTCTACTGTATAAATGAAGAAAAATAAAACTATTATAAAATTATTCTGATTTTTAAAGCTCGTTTTGGGGATGTCAAATAAACATTTGTATGGACTCTTTAGCACCAGTCTTCTTTAACTGGTTAGCAGTGATCACCTGGGAATGGTTATAGGGGGAAAGCCCTCAATGGGATGGCGTTGCTGTAAAAGTAGATTGCAAATATGCAGTATGACAGTAATGAATAGGAGTACATTTAGCAGCTTATAATGATGACCGTATGCTTTCCAGGTGGCATATAAGGAATACTGTACAATAAAATCATATTAGAAGTCGCTGAAGAGTTTCATGGCCGAATAAAGGCACAATATCCTATTCTACAGGGTAAATAAGTACAATAAACAAGTGTTGGCAAGTCAGGTGACACGAATTACATCATTAGTCACTGATGATAACATGACATCACTATGTACTGTTTATAAGGATATAGTTTACAGGATATGTATGAGTCTTGTTTACGTTATACATAAATAATATGATTAATTTACGTTATCAGCTAATCTAAAACACTTGCAACTATGCTTATCGTATTTTGTACACCATTCTGTGGCATTGGCACTGTTTACATGCTACAGATTAACATGACTCAATGTATGTGGTTAGGTGTACTACATAGTCTACTTCTTTTGTTTTCGTTTTCTTGCTCTCTTAAAGGAGATCTAAACCTAAAAGAATTTACGTAATTCTCAATTTGTAGCTGTTTTTGAGATCTGTGCACTATTAGAATGCTAATACAGGTATGAGATCTGTTATCCAGAATGCGCGAGACCTGGGGTTTTCCAGGTGAAGGATCTTTTTGTAATTTGGATCTCCATACTTTTAAGCTTACCAAATTATTATTAATATTAAATAAACCCAATAGGCTGATTTCACTTTCAGTAAGGATTAATTATATCTTAGTTTGGATCAAGTACAAGGTACTGTTTTATTATTACAGAGAAAAATAAAAAAAATAAAAATTTTGATTTACTTGATTAAAATGGGGTCTTTGGCCTTCCCCTAATTTGGAGCTTTCTGGATAAGGGCCTTCCGGATAATGGATCCCTTACCTATACCAGGCTTTGGCTCCCCTTGAGAGTCATGAATTTAGGATTAACAGAAAAACAGGAAGAGCATAAAAGGTTAGGGTGTCTGACATGCTGACCTTTCAAAAGCTGAGTCGAAAGACTGGTATTCCGGTCTAATGGGGGGATGTAATGTCGCTAACAAAATGCATTTGCAATGTGAATAAGTGTTTGCAATGGGAACAATTTTGCCTTTGCGAACCCTTTGCCCCTCAAGCGATATCAATTGCCACAGTGTACAGTGTATGTAATAAGAAAAAAAGTTGTAACGTTTGCTCCAAAACTTTACGCCACCTTCAAGCAGGTCTTAAAGGTTTGCAATGCGGCATTTGCAATGCAATAAAAGCCTAAAGAAGAATATTACATTGTGACATGCAAATTTGTATTCCTGTTTGTGTGCAAATTTGTTCTTTTTGTGAATTTTATTATATTTCCCCCCCTGAAACTGCTAATAACTATAAAACCACTAAAATAGAAACATCATGTAAATGTGTTTAGAGGAGCCCACTAAGTAAGTTTTCATCTAGGGTCGGACTGGGCCAGCAGGACACCGGGAAAACACCCAGTGGGCGCGGCCCTTTTGGGCCCTGCCAACCCAGAGCCACACCCCAACTGAAACTGCCGCTGCCAATTGCGGCCATGAGAATAGGAAAATGTTTTTGTGCCGTCCATTTTGCTTTTTTGATGTCAAGAGAATAGGACGGTGCATGCTGGGAGGGGAATTGTGTCTAGGGGGGTGGTTGCAGCTGGGTCAGGGGGGTTGCTTCTGGGGCTGAAGACCCTGGACCCTCCCATTCCAACACTATTTTCATCAGTTCAGTTGTTTAAGAGCAGTCCAACCTTGCCCAAAATACAAGGTGTAGCATTTAACATAAACTGTAAATGTATTTAGAGGGACCCTCTGAGTAAGTTTGCATCAGTAATGTTTTGGGGGTTTAATAATTACATGTTTACTCTGTTGCCCCTTTGATTCTTAGTACTACTCTCTATTAACCATACTCAGAAGTACTGTAGATATTGCATTCTTTATGTTCAGCTTGTGAAGCTAATAAACCCATTACATTTCATACATTACATTCTACTAATACATTCCCCCAATATTTGCTGAAGGATCAGCTAGTAAGTTATCGTGTGTCTCTGCCTCTAAAGGAGACAACAGCTGTTGGGGAAAACGATTGGTTAGGATAAATGTTAAAAATAACAATGGCCGCTATCCACAATTAGAAACAATAAATACTTCCTGAATAACAGCAGTGCTTTATTGTCTTTAGTATTTTATCAGGCTCTTTGGCTATATATATATTTATAGATATTTTGTGCATCCAGAATGAAAAGACAAATATCAAGATGCAAGGTAGAAAGTGTTAATTAA
Source organism: Xenopus laevis (assembly GCF_017654675.1). NCBI lineage: Eukaryota > Metazoa > Chordata > Amphibia > Anura > Pipidae > Xenopus > Xenopus laevis. The sequence continues at coordinate 103,758,153 of NC_054385.1, read as the reverse complement.
GCAATTACTGGGAAATAATTCTCTAACTAAAATTCCTTTTTCTTACTCCTACAGCGACAAAGCCCGTTTTGTCCAGCATGCTGCGTGATCCATCTCTGATCCCTGACCCTGTTCTCGCCAATCAAGTTCATCTGGTAACCTCCCATTTCTAAACTCCGGGGTGGGGGTGTGCAAGCTTATTTAATTATGGTTACTATAAAATATCAATTGAGGTTAGCAAGCATCTGAAATGCCACCAGATAACTTGCCCTTTGAGTGTTTAACATTTTGAATTGCTGCCTTTTATGGGAGTAATAATCAAAAGTCATCCCGTTTATCATGTAGCATAGAGGGCAGCTTGATTGGCCTTAATTTCTAATGCTGTGCATGCTTGTATGGTCAGAGCTAATGAAATTGGAATACAATTCTATTTCGCTGCTTACTGGAATCGCAGATAATTCACAGTGTGTCATTGCACGGAACCTGTGTTTTATTCACCTGTATTGGTACACATTATGTTCTTGTTCTAATTCTTGATTTGGCAGCCTTTTGTTACTTGGTGCCATTTTCGTGTTACTGGTGAGATATGATACCATGAAATATTGTCTTTCATACATGTATATCATGATATATAAAAAGTTACATAAAGTTATAACTGATGTGTAGCACATGGATGGGATGCTCTTCTTAAAATGTATGACCACTCAAGGTTTACTATATGAAAACCCTTTCTATTCGGAAATTTGAAGATGTCTTATTCTTACTCGTATGACACATAATACATTGGATTGACACATACTATTATATACCTCCTAAATTACTCCATCTTAATTCCAGTTGGTGGTGTTCATGTTTGTGGCATCTAACCAATCACCTACACCCCCTCCTTCCTTGTTTCCAAAAAACCAAAGAGCGGCCATTTCATAGACTCCATACACAGGTCAGTCAAGTAAATCAATGAATAAGCCTATGACACACAGCATGAAATGTGTAAGGCAATATATGTAAAATAATGAGATGTTGTCTTCAATTAACATAATTTATTTTTCCTTTATTTGACTGGTCTTGGGTAGGATTCTGTGGAATGCCTACCTCTTTTTTTTTTTTTATAACTTGTTTTTATTTGAAGTGATAAAGCAAAATCACAAGACATACTTTTACATGTTTACATGGAGTAGATATTACAGTGATTATGGTATCAAACATAAACATTTCAATAACAATTTAAACATTCAGCTCAGTTATGATTAATAGCATGGGGGGTAGATCCTATAATGGTTAATTCAGATAAGAGGTCAGCAATCTGTTAGTTTGGTGACTTCTGGGAGGTGCGGTATCGGGTTGTAGTGATTCTTGTTGTAATGCTGCCAAGTATTGGGATGATTCCATGATCAAAGGGTGGCCTTTGAGAGTTTCCATATCATACCATGGTGTATGTCTAAAGGTGTAGATTGTGAGGCATTTGATCCGTTGTGGGAGGTGTGCTATATAGGTAGACCAGGTGTTGAAGAATTTCGGTGTATCGTGTTCTTTCCTGGTTACGGTTTCCAACCAGTCCATATGGAATATGTGATGTAATTTTTGTTTTACTAATATCAATGGTGGGGGATCAGTGTGTAGCCATTGTTGCAGTATTGTTTTCCTGGCTGCTGCAGCCAGTCTTCCCATGAGGTGCTTTTCAGTTTTTGTTATTTGTGTGAACGAAGTAGAGTTGCTGAATAGGGCCCATTCTATATGTGCTTGGAGAGGTTTCCCAATCATCTGTGCACCGTATGAGATGACTTCTTTCCAAAAGGATTGCATTAAAGGACAAGACCATATGGTATGTATTAGGTTTGCTGCAGGAGTGCGGCATTTTAAGCATTCATCCGAGGAGAGGTTACCCATCTTAAATCTTCTGATTGGAGTAAGGTAGGAGTTATGGAGGATTTGCAGTGACACTTCCTGATATCTACTTGCTGGAAGTAATGTCATAATTTTAGTATGTTGTCTCAAAATGTCTACTTCTGTGGTGTTGGGTATTTCCGTAGTCCATTTAAAGTTAGGTTTGTCTGCATTATCTATGTTCAATAATGGTTTAATGGTATGATAAATGTGTGAAGTCGTGAGTTTCTTAGTTTTGTGTTTCCATAGTTGGTTTAGTAAGTTGTTTTTGTCAGTAGTTGTTAGGAGTTGTATTGTAGCATTCGCAAAGTGAATGATCTGCAGACTTAAGTATAAATGGGTGTTTGTAAATGGAAATTTTTCTGTCAGTTTATTTAAAGAGAATACTGAATAATCATTGTTTAATATGTCGTGTATGTTATGTAGGCCATTAACACTCCAGTAATACAGAGTTTGCCTACCTCTTTTGTTTTTTATTTGTTTGTCTGCTTTTGTAGCTAAAGGACTGGGGCTCGTGCCCCTAGAATCCTCATCCTATATAGTGAGAAACTAACTTTTTTTTAACTCCGATGTGTCTACATACTTGGTCCAGTACAACTTACCCATATCATAATTTCTATTTCACACTCGTACTTGCACATTGCTAATTTTCATTTGCTGTCCTTTGTATTGTCTTTTGCCTGTTGCCTTCTGCTTCTTTCTTGAAGGCTGCATCATTTTCATACCCTCTACTTCACCATTGATCACCAGTGTAATGTGATCTACCGAAGACCTTTGCATCCATATAATTTGCTGATCTAAGGCTTTTTATGCCCCACTTCTTGTTGCTTTAAACCTTTTCTGTACTGGTGGTCGACTCTTTGATCACTGCCGCATTTGTTGTTAGAGACCATAGATCAAAGAGCCAACTGGAAATGTAGAATATATGGTGCATGCCCCATGGTCCATTAATGTAGGGACTGTAGATTCTATGGTTTACAGACTAAACATGTTAAATATTTTACTATGCTTAGTAATTGCTATGTTTTATCCAATGTTCCCTTTATTTACACACACAAGCAGCTGCATTACTAACAATATCCCAGGTTGGAGGGTTGCAGTAAGTTGGCACAAGTCACCGATTAAAATTCCTACAAACAACAATTTAGCACCTGAATGGGATTTAAATAGGTTGAGTTAATGAGGTGGTGTACAAGGTCAAACTGCCACACAACAGGAATGGAAAAGGATATATTTTTTGAAAATAGATATTCAAAATGTCTTTTCAGTTTGCCTGTATTTTGCCTAAAGATAAAAACACATAAACAGTGCCTCAGTCTCGTTTATTGAAAGCAAAAAGTAAAGAAAAAAAGCACCAACAAGAAGAAGTAGACAGCACACGAAAGTGTTATATACAGTATGTTTCACAAGCTGTGTAATCATTCACCAACAAATGTCTAATAGAGGTTAAGATCACTTCATATATTTTTTATAATAATGTATGTTGGTGCCTGGGGCCCATTATCCGTTAGACCATGTCCACCTATAGGCACCTAACCTCAATAAAGAACATCTCATTGATCACTTATGGCACATACAGGGATGCATATAAGCCTCAGGAAACAAGGAAAAAAAACACACTGGCTTTTGACTTGGATATATGGATGGATAAATGTCTTACCCCATTCTATCTTGTGCTGAATGGATCCTATTTTTCTCCTTTTCAGTGCATCATCAATGACTGCTTCAACGGGCCCTTGGTGGACGGCATCAAACAGTATCCTTTTGCTAAGAAGTCTGAGAAAAGTGTCTGATGTAATCGACTTTGGAGTTTATATTTATTTCCCCTGTCCTTGCAATGCATTTTTTTGGGGTTTTTTGTGCGCGTTATATATCTTTATCTCTGTGTGTGTGTGTGTGTGTGTGTGTGTATGTATATACACACACACACACACACATATATGTATATATATATATATATATATATATATATATATATAATCTGCACGTTTGGCCCATAGAACTGTACAGAGATATTTGTTCTTACAAAGAGTCTATTAGTTTGAAGTATTAATACACTTCTGTGTATTTCCAAATATAGCGCTCCTTTCATGACCCAACCAGACATTATTACACAGCCAACAACTACAGCTATCATTGCATCTACTGCTATTGGCAATCAGGCATGAGTTATAATGGGCTGTAATGGCTTTGTGGTTTAAAAAAAGACATGCCTGGTGAGGAAATAATTGATTAGCATTTGATAGAAACTATCAGGAAAATGCTTGATTGGCCTGTGGAGATGCTGAGAAATATCATGCTTGCGATATGAAGTGGCATTGTGTTTCTTGCTCTGTCTCTGCCTTTTCCCAGAAGGTTTATTCTAGAGAGCCTGTCAGAGTATTTAAAAGAAGCTTAAACATTAACTGTTTCTAGTGATTCTAAAACATGCTTTGAAAAGTCGTCATTAATGGTATGGATGGGTCTTTAGCGTGTAGAAAATTATTAAATGGTCTGGAAAGGTCTATGTACTCTATTAAGTGGCCACATAATATTGATCCCAGTGTTTATATCTCTCCGTTATTATGCACGCATTCTGCCCTGCACTGTTTATTTGGGAAACCATTTCCCCTTTGTCACCAAAAATAGTCAGTTTATCGGAAGGGAATAATCACTAATAATAATATAACATAATAGGATTGGCTCTTAGAGATCTCAATAATTCTTAGGCTGAAGCAATTTGTCATTATCTTTTTTTCACTTATCTAAGACTTAAAAAAATATTTTTCCTCTAATGAGAGAAAATATAATTCCATGTATATTTTCCTTTTTACATTCATTAATCTTCGGTGCTTTTTTTTATAGTTATATGTAGATCTTATTGGTATTCATAGAAGTCCTATCTTTCCTCGAAACTAATGTTCTTACTAGTGATGTGCGGGTCAACTTCCACACAGTTTGCTGGCCGCATGTGACCTCCTAGTGCCCCACTTCCACCGGACACGCTCCTTTTTATATATTCCCATGCCCCCATCCCCTTCCGTGATGTTACTGCATGTGCGGGAATATAAACGGGAGCGCCTGGCGGGTTAGTGTCGGTTAAGGGTTCTTGGGGGGCGGTTTAGGGTCGGGTGCAGGTCAAGTTTTTCTCAACCTGCAAATCTCTAGTTCTTACTAATAAAAATGAGGCAGAAGCCATCTGAACAACAACAAATATGGGAAATGGAGTCATGAATGAAGGAGGCATCCCAGCTTTCCGTGCTTTTCTAAGCCACTTTGCACAATTATGATTGTTGCACTTTTTTGGTGGGCTAGTAGAACACGTGATTTTTCCATTTTCTTAAGTGCCGAAGGGTCACTTCCTGTTCATTTTTATGACCTTTCAACAGGGTTTATCTGGCATAATTTAATATTCAAGTCTTATCGAACACATTTTAATATCGAAAATTGATTGTGATTTAGGAACAGATCACAGCATTTTATAAATTGCCCCCGACATGTTATTACTTTGAACTAATAACCCATTGGACATCTAATTATGTGTATGTTAAGTGTGCAGTTTTAAAATACACATGCTGCAGGACTGGGACAGGCATGGGAAACCAGTTATCCAAAAAGCTCCAAATTATGGAAAGGCCATTTCCCTATAGACAGTTTTAAAATACACATGCTGCAGGACTGGGACAGGCATGGGAAACCAGTTATCCAAAAAGCTCCAAATTATGGAAAGGCCATTTCCCCATAGACAGTTTTAAATACACATGCTGCAGGACTGGGACAGGCATGGGAAACAAGTTATCCAAAAAGCTCCAAATTAAGGAAAGGCCATTTCACCCGTAGCCTTAATTTTAATCAAATATTTGAGAAATTAAATTGCAAGCCCCACTAGGACAGAAACACAAATGATTAAATATGTCAGTGCAAGCATGGGATCTGCTATCCAAAAAGCTCAGAATTACAGGGAGGCCATCTCCATAGACTCAATTTTAATCAAATAATTAACATTTTTGAAAATTACTTTTTTTCTGTAATAATAAAACAGTACCTTGTACTTGATTCTAACTAATATATAATTAATCCTTATTGGATGAAAAACAATTCTATTGGCTTTAATTCATTTTTAGAAGATTTTTAAGGAAACTTAAAGTAGCGAGAGCCAAATTACGGAAAGCCCCAGGTCCCTAGCATTCTGCACAACAGGTTCGATACCTGTAGTAAAGAGCTGACAACTGCATGGATCCCAATGTTTGTAATAGAACATTTTACAGTACATTGGATTGTTTGATGTTGATAGTAAATGATCAACCTGATATTTTGCTTGACACCAGAAGCCATTAAGCAGCTATTGCATCCTAAAGAACAGTTATTTGACGTAAACATGAGTATTTGTATCCAATTATCAGTAGGGATGCACCGAATGCAGGATTCGGTTCGGGATTCGGCCTTTTTCAGCAGGTTTCGGATTCGGCCGAATCCTTGTGCCTGGCCGAACCAAATCCGAATCCTAATTTGCATATGCAAATTGTGGGGAGGGAGGGATTTCACATGACTTTTGTGTTACAAAACAAGGAAGTAAACCAATTTTTCCACTTTTTTCCTTTCCCGTCTCTAATTTGCATATGCAAATTAGGATTCGGTACGGGATTCGGCCGAATCGTCTAAGATGTATTCTGGGATTCGGCCGAATCCAAAATAGTGGATTCGGTGCATCCCTATTTATCAGTGTATTCCTTGGTCAGGTTAAAGTTATGTTTTTAAAGGGAAACCACCCACTGATTTTTAATAAAAGAAAATACAATTCCAGGCCACTTTGCAACATGTATTAATAAACGATTTTAATGGTTTTAAGGTTGGTTATGTAGAACATATAATATTCCTTGAAAGCAGTATCTGCCCAACTTTATGTTCTTGTATTCTGCTTTGCATATACATTTACAAAGAACTTTTAAACCATGAACAATTTTTAAATAATATCTATATGGAAACCTGCTTATTTTCTTTCAGTAGGTAAAAAAAAATAGTTTTTGGGATGGAGATCTCTTTTGCCGTTGGTTTGACTTTTTAGTGCCTAGTCATAACTGAATCCACAGTTATAAATAATACTTTAATACTCTTGTCATATGGCATCTGCAGGCAGAAGCATCAATCAGGATAACATTACATTTATCATTGGTACTCTACTTTGTTATTCTGTCATTGGTATTCCCTTGGGTTTTCATATTGTGCCAACCGTTTTCTTTGTACTTATACATTTCTTTAGTTATTTGCTGATTTTGCCTGTAGTCAGATCATCTCCTAGAAGCATAAGCAGTTGTAAAGCATATGTCTTATATGTGAAGAGTAAATTGAAACAGATTGGACGGATCACTGTAAATATCATCGGAATGACTTTGCTCCTTCGTCTGTGTGTTTTTTTTTCTAGCACGAGGAAAATGCACAGTATGACCGTCCAACCTTCTTTCTCGAGGATAGAGGCTGGTGACTTTTGACTGTACAAATGTGGTACATCAGAGAATGAGTTTTCAGAAATTATATGTTAATTTCAGTGCACATAAAATAGTTAAAAATCAATTGAAAGTTTAAGGTTTTAAGAGCATAATGTCTTCTGAAGGATTGAGTATTGATTTTAAATATAACTCTCTAATTATATATGCACGTACTAAAGCACAGAGAAGGGCTCTTTGCAAATGGCAGGGAGGTGTTTCACAGGAAGGGTTTAGAGGATTACGGGAAGCTGGGCATGGGTTTTTCACTGGGCGGAAAATGGCCTCTGGGATTATTTACAAGTTTTGCCTCCTGGTCAGCGGGATGCATCAATAACAGGTAGTAACATTATAGACCATCTCTAAGTGTTTCGGCCACTGGTACATTAGGAAATTGCTGTGCAGCTCTTGCATAATTCCCTATCTGTCCTCGCCCTCCACTTATCTTCTTCCTTTCTATCTCACTTCTCTTCTCTCTGTGGACCAATTTATCTATTTTTATATATCTGGTTGGTCGGGCCGACCATTCACCCAAGCAGCATGTGTCTTATTTATATCATAATCTGCATTACAGGAAAAATGTACAGTTACATGAAAGAGAATATAACTTATTATAAAAACCTAGAAATAATGTGCACGGTTTTGTGGACAGATAAATTCGGTTATGCGACAATATGTACACTTAAATCAGAATCCGTTTTTTCCTGCTTCCTTGCTCCAAAGCTTGAACTGTATGTGACTGTGCTGATTTCCCTTTATTTGGTGGTTTGTGACCTTCCCATCTATTTTGTGCGACAATAAACAGTTGTGTGTATGTTGTGAAAAACTAGAATAATAGAAAAGCTAGACCTGTTAAGCATTTACTGTTACATACATTTTGTGCATCTATATATTCAACCTTTTTAGGTGAATTAAAAATTCTGAGTTTGAGATTATAAGTCATTATAGGAACTTTTATGTTTCTCTGCAAGCGTGTACATCATTTACCCTTTTGGCAGGTTGTTATTACTTCTTTAGCTCTGCTTCTTCTGTTTAACCCATCAACCTATAACCAGTTAGACACAATACAAAGTTTAACAGGCACAAGATATTATATATGTGTGAAACACAACTCTTTATGAACAAAAGGGTTCGATTTAATACATTGAGAAATTGATTTCCTTATTGATTTCCATATTTGCACACACTACAATGGGGTTTTGATCAAATAGTTAAAAGAGGTGAAAAACTCATCTCAAGTCGCCATAGAATTCAATTTAGCTTTCACATGATAAGCCATGATTGCAAGTTTTTGGCATTGAATTGAATCTGGCTCAAAATTGGAAATGGATTTCCTCACCAAATGGAATCTGGTCACCATTAGTTCTTACACCCACCTTGTTCATTTAGGGGCAGAATTATTAAATGAATTCGAATTTTATTTTTGTCAAAATTCACACATTCAAATTTTAATTCCCCAATTCGAATGTAAATTCCAATGTGAGATTTATCACACCTCGACCATGGAAACCTTTCTAATTTGAATATTTGCCACCTGCTGAGTTTATTTACAGTCAGTGGCAGAGGTCCATTGAGCCATTTGAATATGTTAATTGCCTGCAAGTTTTTTTTCGGAGGAAAACTTGATTCAAATTCGATGAATTTTCTGGTCAGGACTATTCGATTGAATATCAGACGTTCAAATTTTTTCTTAAATAACCTCCCATTCAAATGAAGTAAATTCGATTTATTAGAGTTGAAAAAAAATTCACATAAATTCAAAATTCGACCTTTGATAAATCTGCCCATTAAAGTGCACTGCTTGTTAAGCTGATAATGATAAAAGTCTGCAGAAGTGTGAAATGTATTGTGCCCCAGATTCTCCTTGACCACAGCTCTTTTTCAGCGCTATTGGCCATGAACATGAAGTACTGCTTCGACAGAAACTGAAGGAGCATAACTTGGCATTTTTAGGTAAGAATACTTTGACACTTGCAAATGAAGATATGCTTGCCGGTATATCAGATATTGGCTTTTCCTGAGCTAGTGGTAGCTGGTTGGTAGCAGTTGTCATCTTAAGGTAGGTGCCAGAATAAATGAAGCACTTGAGTAAATAAGGGACTATATTCCATGTAAAATGTTGTCCATAGCAACACAAAAAGATGTTTGCTTTCAAACATTAGACCTCGATGTTAACTGTTTATTTGGTGCTAAGAATTACAAGACATGCTATAAACTGTGCCTTAAATTACATTCGCCGAAAGTAATTCCACACTTAGGGTCTGACTGAGCAGTCATCATTCCATTATGCTCAGGGACATTTATAAAAATGTCATTAACTATAAAAGAGGACTGATTTTTAATGGCATGAGCTACAGGGACACGATCCAAGATGAGTTGGCACGGATGTTTCTTGAGTGAACTTGGCTTTTATACAGTTATGGGATCCGTTATCTGGAAACCCATTATCCAAAAAGCTCAGAATTACAGAAAATGCTCCCATAGACTCCATTTTATCTAAATAATCCAAATTTTAAAAAAATTTCTTTTATTCTCTGTAATAATAAAACAGTACTCTGTACTTGATCCAAACTAGGATATAATTAATCCTTATTGGATGAAAAACCAGCCTACTGGATTTATTTAATGTTTCCATGATATTCTAGTAGACTGAAGGTATGAAGATCCAAATTATGAAAGATCCGTTATCTGGACCGCAGGTCCAGAGCATTCTGGATTACAGGTCCCATACCTGTATGTCCTTTTGTCACTTGGGTACGTATCTAAAGTAATGTTGCTGGTTCCAACAGCAGTATGTAGTGGTATCTGCTAGCATATTTGTACCAAAAATTATGGGTTAATGGGAAGAACCAAGAATGACAGATTAGTTGCACATCACCTCTGATTGAGCATCTCGTCTGTAGGTTGAAGTTTTGTATTTCATATTTCATCATGGTTTCATTCATTCTTCACCTGGTCTGTTTGAAAGCTGCATGGCTTTGTAAAGTAGTGGTTCCCAATTGCAGTCCTGTGTAATCTTCTGAACACCAGTTTTCCAAATGATAATAGTCAACAAATGTGCCATTCTTACACAATATAAAATTGTCTTCAGCTGTCCTAGTAATCTTACTTAGCCACTGTGGGCACATAGTTTAAAGAACATGAGCGGCACTGTTGGAATCAAGGTCAATACAAAGAATATGGTTAGATTCTATATGACATTCTCTCCCATTTGAATTAGTTAGAATTAATTTCTCTGTATTTTCACATCCATAAGGAATTTACTCAGGAGAAATCTTAACTTGTTTCCTGTTTTTGAACATCCCCTATTAAATCCAAGATGGCAGCAGCCTAATGTTTAATATGCTGGGGTGCGCATGTACAAAACTGTGCTTAGTAGGGTTTTTTTAAAACATATTTTAGTACACCAAGCTCAATGATCCGTCTCTTTGGAAATGATAGAGATACGGTTTAAGAATGAGGGGAAATGATTGTATTTGTGCATGATACTACAAGGGAGAGGATGATTGATGCAGAACAGACTCTTATTGATTTAAGACTGAACAGGAACTCTGTTATCTAATACATTGTATAAACAATACACACTTGCAGGCGTGTAATTAATATTTTATAGAATAAGTAGCTGAAAGAAAATGCTTTAATATGTGCTGCAGTATTACTTTCTCTGCCATGAGATAAGAGCCATCACTGGGTCATGTGAGATCCGAAGAGTAGTCAAGGAAATGCCAGTTGTATGATCCTACTTGCAAGCTCAATGATATATGTGTGCACACACACGTTTTTTTCACTTAGATGTGAAATAAATACTTGCATGCCTTTTACTTTAATTACTAACACAGCCTGTTAAAGCACTGGTATTTTTATGAAGTACTTTACATGCCATTTACTGAGACATGGAGGCCTATTTACTTATTTTCTAATTCGAGAAAAAAAGTGCAACTATTTTTCTCAAACACGAGCTTAATTAAGAATATTTCTGCACACATTTTCTCAGGAAAAAAAGTCTTGTGTCAACGAGAATCATATTGTTCAATTCATTTTCAATGAGGCTAAAAAAATTTACTTTTATTGAACTGGGAAAATAAATATATAATGAAAGCTGAGACAATCCCATTGACCTCGCCAGCTTTTACTTCCCTTGTTTTTTTTCTGGTGGCTTTTAATGATTTTATTCTTTAATAAATTCCAGCTATTCGAGGTTACAAAGAATATTCTCAATTATATTCATGTTCACGTTTTTAACCGTGATTTTTCTTGAATCATAAAAAAAAACTGAAACTCGACTTTTGATAAATTAGCCCCTTAGTGTGCACCTGGCATATAGTGAGCAAAATATAAATTTGGTGCCTAAGGCACAGAGAAATTATGGGACTTCTCTAAGACAAAAAAAAATCCCCTTTCCTGGAGGACATTAGCTTCTCTTTATTTAAGCTGTACAGCATTTCCAAGTGGTATCCAACCTTCCGGCCTTCCATCATCAGCTTCCTATAGAAGAGACATTTGATACTACCCTAAAATACAAATGGTACCATGTAATGCTAAATTAAAAGGGTTGATGCCTTTACCCTAGACTAATTTTCTGTTTTAGGCAAACCAGCTGTTGCTGCTGGTTCTGCTCATGGGTTTATTGTAGAGCAACCTGAACTACTAGCTTGTTTTATATTGTGGGATGCTAACTGTCAAAGAACATAAAAACTCCATGCAAACTCTTGCTTGGTCAGAATCAAACCTAGGACTCCAGGGTGCAAGTCAGCATTGCTTATGCTGGCACTACTATTCTATAAGGTTACCTTACTTACAGGAGGATGGTTATTGTTAAAGAATCGTTAGCATTTTCCATGTACTTTACCAAATATAGCTTGGGCATATTGTCTTAAGCAATTTATGTTGAGTACATTTGTTTGCTTCAGATTTTTCCATAAAAACCTTTGACTTTAATACATTTTATTTGTTAGGACACCATTTTTTCTTCATTGCTTTTGTTGCCCTATTTGTTTTTTTTTTTATCTTGTGCTGGTTCTCATAATGGACATTTTATTGAGCGTCTCTTACTTGTGAGGTCAGACTGCACCCATTTTGGGTGAACTAGATTCTCCAGGAAAGCTTGTCCTTGGAGATAAATAGGTAGCAGGCTAGTTCACAACCAGTGGGAACCATCATTAATTCATATTGAAGGTGATGCAAGCTCTGCCTGCAAACTGGCAGTTAAGGCTAAACCACACAGCTTTGCCTGGTATGTTTTCCAGCCATTAGTTAAAGCTGGATGGAGACATAAAGACATTCCTGTGATAGCACTTTGCAAAATGATATAGCACTCTCCTAGGTTTCAGTAGTCAAGGGCAGTATGTTATGACATATTCAGGGCTCTTTGGATCAAACAATAATCATATAGGATTTTAAGCCAGCTTCTTATGTTGCATTGTTTTCTCTCGTTCTGTATGTAACTTGTTCAGATGAGGACCAACTACGTCTTAAAGGGTACGACAAAACTCCAGATGTTATCCTTGAAGTGCCAGTTGGTGAGTGTGCCAGGATTAACATATGTTTGATTACTCCCGTTAGTGTTTTTGATAAAGAGTCATTCTCTTGCACTCACTTTGTTTGTAAACTTTTTTTTTACATTGATTGTAAACTTGTTTTTACATTGATTGGGGAGGTCCTATGGCAAGTGGCAAGAGATGCATAAAAACTGGAGCTTACAGATCTAAACATTAATGTCATATTTGGTAGATCTTTTTCTAAGCTTGCATTAATGGCTCATGCCGATGATAGTCATCAGTTTGTATCAGAATTAAATGGTTAGCAGATATTTACCCTTTAAATGGAATTTCTTTTTCAGCCGTGGATGGGCACGTCATTCACTGGATTGAAAGTAAGGCCTCCTTTGGTGATGAGGCCAGTCACAAAACGTATCTACATGACCAGTTTTGGAGCTACTGGAATAGGTGAGTCTACTAGATACTAGGAAAAACATGCTCTGATTGACCCTCGTGGTATCAGCTCCATTGTTAAATCCCCCATCCTGGGTAGTTTGTATATTAAAGTTAACAATTTGCTAGGCCAAACTCTCTTGTTAGAATTTCTTTGGCTGTGTATGCTCCAACAGACTTTAACTGGTATCTGGCTGAATATGGTCATATATCGATTGAACGGGTTTAAAACTCCTGTTGGAGCATGTACTGCGCCTAGGGCCCAATGATTGGATCTGCCCAATATTGCCCATCTTAAGGTGGGCATGACGGAGAAAGATCTGCTCAATTGGCATCCTCGTCAGTCAAGAGGATCTTCAAGTGTATGGCTAGCTTTAGAGTTGTGATCGTCAATATCCATTAAAGTCTATACTCTCCAATGCAAATATATGACTCAAATGGTCTGCAAACACTCCCTGTACCACGTTTAAAGGGTATTTTTGACAACTTAGTTTATCAGATGAAATAAGTACACAGAAGTTTGAGAAACTTTGAAATGCAACATTCTCCCTCCCTATGAGACATGACACAACTCTAAACAGAAAGCAAGCATTGCTATCAGAGCACATCAGTGCTAGAACTGAGCAATATTGTGATTGTTAATGCTTTGACAACCTTTGTTTTGTATTATGAACCATATGATTTATGAGTGATTTTATGTCTGACCTCAACAGTCTGTTTTGGAGGAACATTACACATATTTTATGAAAACGTTTATAAGTCGAATTACTGGTTTTTCTGATCGTCCAACCACCTGTCCCATATATTTAGTATTTTCTTTTTAAGGGCTGTTTTGCAGGTAAGTATATCATGTATGCACTGGTAAATGCTGCACAAGTAAAGAAAAAAATCCACTATGGATGAGGATGCTGTGAGGTTACCTATAACTTGAGCTGCTTTTGCTACACTGAACAATATTTTACATCAAATGAGAGTGCCATATAGAGCAGGTGTCTCAGTCCTGCATAGTTTGAACTGGTCTTTATAGTCACTTTCTAGAATTTCAGAGTTAAATGTTATTTTTACATTGACTGAAACTGGATTATTTTTCCCATAATTGCTGGCAAATGCAGAGGGGAAGTGTCAATAGGGTTTTGCCAAAACGACAGGCTGATAATGCAATAGGTAATTTTACACCCACCCTGTTTGGTCAGTGCTGAGTTTCAATGTATAAGAAGCACAAAAAAACTACAATGGTTACGTTTTTAAAGAAAAATGTTTCTTACGTGCTGTGAGTTCTTCACTGACTGGGCTTCTGCCAACACGGTAACTGTTTTCATATTAAGCGGCTGATGCTGTTATCGTTCATTGGTAATGTCCCTGCTCTCTACCATAAGGAACACTTCATTTGCAGTAATTAAGAGCACTCAAGCATTTTCATTGCACTGTTGATGAGAGACCGGGCTTTTAAAGTATCATGAAAGGCTTGCAGTGGGTTTGGCATGCAGGCACCGAGGCCCAGCTGACCCAGCCATGTGCCAGTCCATGGTTAACCAGTTAGTTACCAATCAAGCCATGTCGTTGTATAAAAGATGACTGGACAATCAATGTAGTGTAACAAGCCAAATCTTCTTCTTAATCAGGGATTTAAAAAAAGATGGGCAATCTATAGCACTGCCCATATTTATATCCTGATCTCTTCTTCGTTACCTTTTTTTTTTTTTACCCTGTTGACGCAACAGTGCTCTAAAATATACACCAACACACTGTTTTTTTTTTCTATCTTCATTTCTCCTCTTCATATAATCATTCCAAATGTATCCCTTGTTCCTACAAGTTTCACCTTCCCATCTACCTACCATGATCCACCCAGCCTCCTATCTCTTTCTGAAATTCCGATTCTAGATCACCCTTCTTGCAGGAAAATTCCATGGAGAATCCAAGAGCACTGGATTCCACTGTATTAAAAACCTGACATTAGGACTAATGGCAATAATAGAGAATAGCAATATGACAGAGGGATCGCAGGTTCTTCTGCCGCCCAACAATGCAAGAATATTACAATAAAATTAAAAACCATGGAAATAGCTATTATTTTCTTGATGTTATCTGTTAAAACAGCAAATGCAATACAAGGTGTGAAACAAGTGAAATCCTGACTTACTTGTTATAGTGGAATCTGTGCACAAAGGCTTCTCTAGCATCTGAAAGTCCAACAAAATTATAACAATTTATTCTTCTCTTCATGTGTCTGTGAGCAAGGCCCTCTACCTTTTTTGTATGAGCGAAGATTTGTATGGAATGTGTGTGTCTGATGTATACACCCATATATTATACAGCTCTTTATAAATACAGGTATGGGACCTGTTATCCAGGATGCTCAGGATATGGGGTTTTCCAGATAATGGGTATTTCTGTAATTTTAATATCCATACCTTAAGTCAACTAAGATATTGTATAAACACTGTATTAATTAAACCCAATAGGAGTGTTTTGCCTCCAATAAAGATGAATTATATCTTAGTTGGGATCAAGTACAAGGTACTATTTTATCATTACAGAGAAAAAGTAAATTATTTTTAAAAATCTGAATTATTTGATAAAATTGAGACTATGGGAGATGGCCTTCCTGTATTTCAGATCTTTCTGGATTACGGATCCTGTACCAGTATGTGAATAATTATTATGTGCACCTGGGCATTGCCGTCCTTCCCTCTTCACAGAGACTGATACTGGCCTTTAACCATCCCTTGAAAATGCTGTACAAGGAAAGGAAAGTTCATAATTCTTAGTGAGCCATATAAATGTAATGCAAATTTATAGGCAAATCATTGGGGCCCCTTCACACAGTATATAGCAACTGTGTTTCTTTCTCTAGATTACGCAGGTCCCTGTTTTACTTGTGTTGACAATTATTTGCTTTGAATGTTTTCTTTTATATTTTAATGTATACGTATATTTATTATACAGCTGTGCAGAATATGTTGATGTTTTATAAACATGTTAAAGGGATCCTGTCATTGAAAAACATGTTTTTTTCAAAACGCATCAGTTAATAATGCTACTCCAGCAGAATTCTGCACTGAAATCCATTTCTCAAAAGAGAAAACAGATTTTTTTATATTCAATTTTGAAATCTGACATGGGGCTAGACATTTTGTCAATTTCCCAGCTGCCCCTGGTCATGCGACTTGTGCCTGCACTTTAGGAGAGAAATGCTTTCTGGCAGGCTGCTGTTTTTCCTTCTCAATGTAACTGAATGTGTCTCAGTGAGACATGGGTTTTACTATGGAGTGTTGTTCTTAGATCTACTAGATAGCTGTTATCTTGTGTTAGGGAGCTGCTATCTGGTTACCTTCCCATTGTTCTTTTGTTTGGCTGCTGGGGGGGAAAAGGGAGGGGGGTGATATCACTCCAACTTGCAGTACAGCAGTAAAGAGTGATTGAAGTTTATTAGAGCACAAGTCACATGACTTGGGGCAGCTGGGAAATTGACAATATGTCTAGCCCCATGTCAGATTTCAAAATGTATTTACCCATGACAGTATCTCTTTAAGCAACAAAATGATAGTGGGAGTACTTACCGGTACACAGCCAAACTTCTGCGTGCTGCCACGTCCAGACCGCTGTCCCAAACGGCAATCCAGGGCAAAATCAATGTAGAGGAACGGAGCACCGCAGAGCCAGAATAACGCGTTTCGTGACTCACTGCCACTTCATGAAGTGGCAGTGACGAAACACGTTAACGGGAAGCCCCACAGGAGAGATGCTGCTGTAATTTTTTTATGGATTTATAATACATTTTGATTTTTTTAACATATTATTCTGGCTCTATGGTGCTCCGTTCCTCTACACTGATTTTAAAAAGAATAAAATTTTGGATATAAAAGAGTTAATTGTTAGAACTACATACTGCCAGAACTTGAAATTAGCATGAACCAGGCCTTCAATTAATTAATGTAAACCATCCCTGATTTATTGAGGCCTTAAAAAGGCCAACGACAGCCCCTCATAAACCAAACAAGCAGAGCTGGAGTAAGCAGAACCACGAGATGGGGGTGTTCCCATATGCAATACAGACCTGTGTCAAACCATAGGACATTATACATTAGGACATAACATAAAGAAAGCAGTTTTTACAGGCCTCACATCCCTGGAAATTCTCGGACTGTTTAGTTGCTGGGCAGGATTGCACAAGAAGCATAACTTGCCTGTGGATGTGCATCACAGTTTTTTGTATGTATTTATAATCACAGTTTATATTTACCTTGCGTGAATATGGAGGTCACTATTTATTGTCACACTGGAGAAATATACCTGCTTAACAATGGTATTTTCTGAGCTACAGACCAAATGTGCTTTTAAAATACACAGCCCCATATGGCCAGAGATAAATCAGCCAGTGTGCTGTCTTTTCCTTACTCAGTATTAGACATTATTCTGTGTCTTCCTATCTCACTGTGTCTCCTGATCAAACCTCATTCTCTCTGACATTAGGAATCTTTACATAATTCTGTTGTTGCAAGCTGTTGTGTTTTCATCCATTCTTGTCTACAATATGGTTTCTGTTTCCCTTGCTCCTGAAGAGGTTAAGAGCACGGTGTAGTCCCTACCTATCTCCTGGGTGGGCATCTTTCTATATATGAAAATGCTGTCAGTTTCTATTCAGTCTTTAGTTTAAGCTGTCGAAATATGTAGACTATTACACAATGCAAATGTGCACTTTTTTTTTTTTTAAGCCTTCTCTTAACCCACTCCTTATTCCTCCCCGTCTCACTCTTTCAAATATTGTTATGTCACCCGGGAGCACCTCGCCATTTCGACAGCGCTTTCAGCACCTATCTACATTACCGCAAGGCTTCTCCTTCACATCTAGCATCACCACCATTACTAACTCACATTCGACAAACGTCTCGCCTTATGGACGATATGAGCTGACAGCGCAGATCTTGCAATTTCATTCTTTTTTTTCCTTATTGCCAAAGGCCTGGTCAGATGTACTCCTCCATGTCAGAAGAATGTCTGCAACTACAGACCCTACCTTTCAGAACCCCTTGTAATTTCTTAATTGGCATTTACAAGTGACATTTCCAATGTGCACGCTGGAACTGACTGGAGAAGCTTCCAAAAAGCTTTGCTTATAAGGAGATCTTTTATATTCTGCTACTCCCTGGCTGCCAATTCTAAATCATATTCTTGTTGCCCAGGCTTGACCCTGCACGCAAGACTTAATATTCTAAATTTACAGTTAATGGAAAAGGCAAAATGCTGAAGTAGGTACATCAGGCAAAACACTGGAGAGACCCTTAGTCGTAAATAACACTAAGTGCTACTCGGAGAACCTTACAAAGTAGTGAATATTAATGTTCAACAATAGACGAACAGAGGACTTTGATTTGTGCAAATTTCAGCCTTTTAAGATTTTGGGATAAAGCTGTGAAAATGCAAAGTTTCTGAAGGGAAGAAAGACTTCCCTTCGCACCAAGATGATTTGTGAGAGAGGTTTCAATCTGGAGTACAGAAGAGAGATTTTCCACAAAAAAATTGGTAGCTCTGCTAGCATTAAGGGTGTAAGCACATTTCTGTAGTAGGACATATTATGGTGGTCTTTTTGGGCCTTGTCTTTCACACATTGAAACCAGAAGTGACAGACAAGACATACGTAGTTTGCTTAAAGAAATAAAGACAAATAAAGATTAAAGGAGAACTAAACCCCCAATAAGAAAAGCCCATACCTACTACCCTAGATAGTCGTCCCCCCGCATAGTTCATTACTCCTGAAAGTGTCCCAAATACATTGCTCACATATCAGTGCAGCAGTGTTCATGGGTGCCATCTTCTGGATCTTCAGTCTTCTTAGGGCAATGGCAATGGACAACAATAGAACAAATGCTGGCAAAAATAAAAGAAGAATAAATGAATGCAAGCCAAGAATAATACAAGGCAGGTGAAGAGCAGAAGGGATATTTAAAAGTAGGGACAAGTGAACCAATAATGGAAGACATGACATAAGGCAATAACAGGAGGGTCAGTGGAAAAGGCCTTCACCTTTTGTATCTCTTACTGGTCACTATGAATGTAATTCTTTATATAAACCCTCTTTTACAATGCTGCGGTTGGTGCTTTAAAAATACATGGTAACAATAAAGGCAACAAACTAGACCGTTAAAATTTTACATAATGTACAAGCGAGAGAGGATCAGAAAATATGAGGGAAGTGACTAGTTTTCAAAGATTAATATAAAAAAATACACGTTGCAATTCAACTTGCATGCAGTTTTACAATGCATGTGCTAATCTGCACTGGTAAATGGCATACAGGCTGCCGTGCATGCCATATTGAGACCATGTGCTATAATGCTGGAAATCTAATTTAAAAATGCTGCAATATGCATAAAAATCAAAAAAGACACTGGGGCTCATTAATCAACTCTGAGCAAATTCACCCATGGGCAGTAACCCATAGCAACCAATCAATGCGTGGCTTTTTTCAGGCAGCTGCAGGTAGAATCAGAAATGCAACAATTTTGATTGGTTGCCGTGGGTAACTGCCTACAGGCACTTTTACCCAGTGTTAATAAATGGCCCCCATTGTGTGCAAATTTTAAAGCCTTTACTTTCCCTCTCAAATGAGTCCTATTTTGTACTTAATAAACAGGTCATATATGCCAGAATTTATCATTATATTTATACTTGGCCAGAACGCCTGGAGAGTGCATTTAGCCTAAATGTAAACCTATCCTATATTTAAGGAAAGAAAAGGAAATTAGTATGTAATTGTCATGTAAATAAAAGCTAATCTGTTCGTTCACAAATTAAAGGCAAAATTCAAGACGAAAAATAAATCCAGTTATTTATCATGTGGCTAAATGATCTATGTGTAGCTGTAAAATAGAGGTTCATTGGGAATGTATATGTTGCTTGCTTCGCTGTCAAAAATTACCCCCCCCCCCTGTTTTTAGCCCCCTCCTCTTTTTTTATCCTTCTCAAACATATAAATAAGTAGAATTTCTGGATGCTCATTTCTCCCTTACATTTATCATCTAAATAACAGCCTTGCCAAGATGGCATCCTCATAATAAAGTCTCTCCGGTAGAGTGATGGGTAATGAAGCTTGCTTGTGAATGCAGTAAAAGAGAGGGGGGGTGGAGAAGAAAAAAAAAGTTGTTGAGCCAAATGCGTGAATATCATAAGGGCTCTGAAACTGGTGGACTTTGCCGGTAATCAATCTTTTTAGTGGGCTCTTTGGTATCTGAATATTTTGATAGATGACAGAATAATTGAGTTATCTATCTTTCTAACTATCAGAGTTGCATAAAAATTATTCTCACACGCCGGCGAATATTAAATATATTAGGTGTCCAGTTAATTTTTCATACAGAGG
This sequence comes from Xenopus laevis, assembly GCF_017654675.1. Classification (NCBI taxonomy): domain Eukaryota; kingdom Metazoa; phylum Chordata; class Amphibia; order Anura; family Pipidae; genus Xenopus; species Xenopus laevis. The sequence goes on along the minus strand of NC_054385.1, from coordinate 103,737,535 downwards.
GTACAATAAGTGAAGTTGGTTTTATTTATTACGGCATAAACAGCACATAACTCCAGTCACGGATCAAATTCTGCTGTCATTGTTCCCTGGCAATGTGTGCGAAGGGTGTTTTTCGTTTTTTCCTGCTTGAATATTTCTCCAGGAGTCCAATATGATCATTCGTTAGTTAAATTCTTTTTTTTAAAGTGTGAAAATGATTAAAAACTCACGTAGAAGATAGAGGAGCCACCCTCCTTGTCAGCCCTATAGAGCCAGTGCGGCCTGATCTGATATCGGTGTTTGTTTCTGCTTGTTGCTGTGGTGTCAAGTTCTGGGAGAGATCTCCAAGCATGAGGATAAAGCTGGGCATACACTGTATGATCTGCTTTTTGTGAGCTCACTAAATAAGTAGATCTGTATCTGACATGCCTAATAACACAATGAGCTAAATTGGGATGATGTTGGCTTTGGTCCCAAGCCATTGATTGGATCACAGTGGAAATCTAGGGAGATCTATCCAATGATGACCCCAACAATATGTTGATGCCATGCCCAATGGGTTTGCTAGCATGCTTGATAGATATCTGGGATATTTTGGGCAGATATAGGTCAGGCAGGCTATGAGGAGGGTGGCATTCAGTACATGGGCTATTAATTGTTGACTTGGTCTAGATCAGGGGTCCCCAACCTTTTTTACCCGTGAGCCTCATTCAAATGTAAAAAGAGTTGGGGAGCAACACAAACTAGAAAAAAGTTCCTGTGGATGCCAAATAAGGGCTGTGATTGGCTATTTGGTTGCCTGTAATTGGACTACAGCATAGTGCTTAGGTTATTGGACTCCAGCTCAGGGCACTTTGATCTTGATTCTAGTTTCTGCACCCTTTCACTCAATCATCCTGTGAATCAGTCACCAAACATTAGAAAGGGATTAACTGTCTCATAGTGTCACTACAGCAGCATGGAAGCAAGAAGGTCCATGCCAATGAAATAATATTTGCAATACTTAACACAAAAGTAAATAATAATTCTGTTGCATAGAAATTAGTCTGCCATTGTGATGTGAGAAGGTGGCAGTAGAGATGCTATTGAATCAAATCAGATGATTCTCACCATATATTTTCATTTGGTTACGACAAGAGCAGAGTAGGTCTCAGATGATAGACAGAAGTCAACTTTAGGTTCATGTACTGTAGATAAATACATTCCTACACAAACAGTAACTTAGACTGGGTGCTATGGCACTGGTTTTCATCACTTGCAAACCTAAAGCCAAAATCGTAATAGATCCTGTACGTTTAATTATGAAAATATATCTCCATTCACACAGTAGGCAAGGATATCTGCCCATTACTTTGCTTTTTAGTGTGGTTTTCTCCTTTGTTAAAGAATAGATTCTTCTCTTTTTCAGTTAGCAGATTAGAAGGTTGTCTACCAGATTGCTTGCCTTCCAGGTAAATTAAAATTAGCCTTGCAGAATTGCCAATGGCTCTAAACATGTAGAGTGTGTTACTGCTCCTATCCTGTCTACAGTACTTTAGATATTTGATTATCTGGTTCAGAAAGAAAAAAAAATGGGGGCAACTAGTCCTTTGACTGGCAAAAATATATATGCATTCAGTCCTGCAAGAGCTCTGACAACACTGTCATCCTGCTCCCATCATACAGAGCAGAGGAAATGATGTCTGGAATATGGTAAATAAGGCATAGGGACTCCAGACACTGGAGAGGCTTAGTGCAAAGCCGCTGGAGTGCAGAATGAGGTGTGAAATGAAATAGCCGCGGAGGCACCAGCTTAGCTAATAGACAGCAGTCAGATACAATATAGCACCGTCTCCTCTGATTGAAACGTCTGTGCTTGAGAGCGGATAAGGGGCTCCTACACACCCGTACCTGCTAAGAAATACATTTGCAGGGCACACAAGCATAACACAGGCAGCAACCCAACAAGACGCATAATTGAATGCAGAGGCGTAAAAGTGAACAAAGCCATTAGTTGGAAACATGATGGCTGTACCAAAAATTATGGCCCGCAAGCGCAATTTATTAAAACAATAAAAATAATAATGGATGGACGAACAAAAGAGTGGAGACTTTATCAGTAGCATCTATAAGATGTTCATTTTTTTTACATAAATGGAAAATTGGATCAAGGAACTCTACCATTACCAAAGAATCTGCAGACTTGAATCATCTTTACGTACTTTTTTTTTTTTTGTCTAAAAGCTTTAGTTTCTAGATGTGTTGGAAATATGTGAAAATATTTAAAGGAAGGTAGAGGGTCCATAAAAGAAGAGAAATTGTGTTCTTGAAGCCCGATTTTGGAAATGATGCACTCATTCATTGATGTGTATAGTACAATTAACATCAGTGCTTTTTATATTGCACAGACACAACGGAAATGTGACAAGGAGAACATAGGCTATTGAGAAGAACTCCAATGTTCTCTCTCAATACTCTATTCCCACGTGCCATAAGCCATATAATTTCTTATAGCTTATAATGAGAAGCAGTCGCATTTTGGTTGTGGTGGATTTTGCTGGGGAAGTTGCACTTGTATGACATAAAATAAAATAAGATATATATATTTCATGGCTGGATATCTGGCCTCCAGTAATAAGTGACTTTATGAGAATTTTTTTTAAAAGCCACAAGGCAGGGATAGAGTCCATAGTGCAAGGATAATCATGTATTATTTCTTTTTTTAATATGAACTTGATTCCCCATTCTGTAAAATATATATTGTAATATTTGTTGTTACAAATACCTTTCACATCATCCACTCACACTAAACCATTTTACACTGCATTTACTTTCCATTGTTATTTAACATGGAAATTCAGTTTGTGTTTACAGTATTTTGTTGTTCTATCTTTAGTAATTTATAAAATGAAATTTGGGACTTAAACAGTTTCAGCACATGATTGATTCATAACAAGCAGCAATACAATAATAATCATTTGCAAGTAGCCTGCAGTGGAAAGGGATTTCTGTTTATTTTGCTGCCCCCCCCCACCCCATTCCAGGGCACAGTGACACCCCTTTTTCCATTACACCACTCTCTGTGCTTTATGAACTCTGTCATTTACCAAGAGGCAGCCTGCCCCAGGAGAGTTTATGTGGACCCTGGCTGCCTATAACAGGCTTGTCTCTTCAAGTTTCGTTATTGTGGCCTGATGCCTAGTTAGTTCTTATCAAGACTAATACCATGTGAAGCACTGGGCTTCCACTCGTCACACAAGCCAACATCAAGATCTTCTCTATCTGACGGAAATGGCTTAAGGCAGCATCCGTGCTGCCAGAGCTGCATTCACCATAACTCCTTCCTTGCCACTTCCAACTAGGCTCACCAGTTCAAGCTCAACACATCTCCTGCTGGTTTTGGTATCCTGTGAACATTTGCATGAAACCCTTACGCATACATTTGTTTCAGGAGATTTAAATTTATATTATATCTGTAAAGACATGCTACGGTATCCTTCTATTTTCTGAAAAAGATGTCCTAATTGTGGGTTGTTGTGCAGTTGTGACTTTACCACCCTACTGAAGTATACATCTCAATGACCAATTGGTATGTTCTTTCCATTTGAGACTAATTTCCCAAAGTACCTGATCTACCTTAACCTATGGGAGAGAAAACGTCCAAAGTATTTAATATCAAAAAACATACAGATGCCCTGAAGTTTTACACAAAAAGCATAATGTCTCAGACTTGTGTTGGAGATTTAATAAAGAAGGGGAATCTCCGTTATATATTTCTGGTAGCGGTGTCAATCACTTACACCATATTAGGAATCAATATTTTTAAGTAATCAATTCACTCACTGGTATGGATCTGCAGGTCGACCCCTCTATAGGCATACTCTTCATGCTCCCAGGGTCTGCACTTAAATACAATAGATCACTAATAGGATTCTGTCTCTGTGCCACTAGAACAGTGATACCCTGACACTGGAGATCTGCTATATCACACACTGTACCTGAACAATTTAAAGAAATGGGGAATTTTATGAATATGGAAGAATTGTTGAGTAATGTACAAGGGAGACCAGAGGTATTTGTTAAAACATGGTCAGCATGGGTATTATTTTTAGAATCCGAACAATATAAACAATTACAGTCGGACTAGGAACATTGCTGAATATATAGCAAATGTTGACGTGCTTATCTCATACAGCAAAATGTAAACTGCTACTTTTGACTGGGAATGGCTAAAAGAAATGATCTTCCCCACTTAATTTTCTTTTCTGTAAGTTTTCCTCATTACTTAATCTTATTCTCTTTCTCTCCTTTTTTTCTATTGATGACTCAGGGCAACACTGTGACTGGCGGAAAGACCAATATTTTAGTTTGCCCTTTGTATGTCATTGTTAGACTGCCTCCAAAAAGTGCATATGGTTGATAAATGCAAGGTGAACTTTGGCGAAAATAATATTAATGCAAGTTATACACTAAATTGCAATGTGTTGGGAGTTTCCTTAAATTAGAAGGATCTTGAGTTTTTTGTAGATAACAAGTTGTCTAATTCTGGGCAGTGTCATTCTGTGGCTACTAAAGCAAATGAAGTTCTGTCTTGCATAAAAAGGGCATTAACTCAAGGGATGAAAACATAATTATGCCTCTTTATAGGTCCTTGGTAAGGCCTCATCTGTAGTATGCAGTGCAGTTTTGGATTCCAGTCCTTAAGATGGATATAAATGAGCTGGAGAGAGTGCAGAGACATGCAACTAAACTGGTTAGAGGGATGGAAGACTTAAATTATGTGGGTAGACTGTCAAGATGAGTACAGTCAAGTTGTTGAATGCACTGCCGGGTGATGTTGTGATGGCTGATTGCATATGGATAAATATAATTTATGTGAAAATATGGAGGGGTGTGTATGGATGCTGGTTTTTCCATTTTGGAGGGGTTGAACTTGATGGACTTCTCTCCACTAATGTTGCCATATTGTACTTTTTTTCATCATAAGATTGGGAGCACCATAACTTAAACATAAATAAATGTCATGCACTTTTTTCACTGCAAAAAATAAAAGTGATTTATTGATTTCATAATGAAGGTTTAAAGACAGAAAATAGGCGGTAAAAATATAACTTCTATAGAACACAATCCAGGGAAAAAAGTACCAGTTATTGTAAAAATATTTATTCAATAGTTCCATGACAATATAAAGGCACATGGCAGCAGGCTATGGAACTTGTGCAAGTTTTAATACCTGTATATTTAAATGTATATTGTATCTTTAAAGACATGTTATGTCTTCTATTTTCAGAAGATGTCCTAATAAGTAGGGGATACATTAACATTTTTTACACCAGTGAAATCACAAACATATTTGCAAATACATAGAGAGTAATATCACTGTTTCCATTGACAAAATGAATGCTTTAGAGACTAAATATTCTTTTAAGGCTACGGCATTTGGCATGTTTTGACTGCAAATGTATCAAATGAAAAAGCAGCTTTTGAAACACCCCTGTGACTGCATCCTGTAATGGGAAATGTGGTGCCCAAAGCACATATGGTGGTGACAGGTGGACTTCTGCTCAGAAATGCTCAGGCATTTAGATTTAACAGAATGGAATTCTGCTTAAAGGAACCCTTGTTCTTTGGATTTTTGTTGCCCCCCTCCCCCCAGATCTTTGCATTGTTACACATTTAAACACTGATAAACGATGCTTTAAAAAATATGGTTGATCAATGTGAAACATCAGTTATTTTTTGATGATCGATATCATCCAAATCCCGATAACCAAACCCACGCCAACTATGTTTCCTGCATATCCCGTGTTGACTTTCTACTGTAGAACTGTAGAATTCTATGAATTCCTATCCTTCCCTTTCATGGAAATACAACTGCTTTATTATTTTTGTATATGTTTGAAGCCCTTTTCAGATACAATTAAAGTATCACTAGCATTAGATTACCAAGGCTATTACTGTCTCTCATTTCATCTGCATAAGAAAGATAAAAGGCCAGCTGACTGCTGACTTTTGAAGTCATGACCTTGAGGTCACAGACATTTCAAGAGCGGGTTTTAAGAGAATGATGTAGAAAGTGTGGGAAATATTAATAAAATAAATATTTCATAAGAATTATCAGTCTGTAAACTTTTTCACCAAACCAAAGGAGCGGTACTAAAAATATTTTGCCTAAAGAAAGCAAAATGTAATTCAAAGCAACTTTCTTCTAGACATTCTTTCCATATTTTCAGTGATATTAAAGTTGTTTTTAAATGTAATTGGTTTTGAAAGCAGCGTCTGCCTGCCCCTTGATGCTCGCTAACTTTATATGAATTTTTAGTAAGATGTAGAGAGTGATATTCTAAAACAATTTGCAATTCGCTTTAATTTTTTAATTATTTTTGAGTTATTTTGCTGTCCGGTTTGCAATTTCAGCCATCTGATAGCTAGGGTCCAAATTATCCAAGTAACATTGCATTGATTTGAATAAGAGCCTGGAACAGGAGATGGACTGAATATAAAGATGAGTAATAAAAAAAATAGCAATAACAATTTGTAACCTTAAAGAGCTTTTTTTTTTAGATGGGGTCAATGGAAAAAGTGAGAAGATGAAGGCTAATAATTCAAAAACTATAAAAAAGAAAGGATAAAGCTGCTTAGAATTGTGAAACAACAGTTAAGGTCAATGACACATGGTGCTGTTGTTTAAAAAAAACCTTTGTATGCATTTTAAAAAATTTTGCTACTTCAGTGTTTGAGCAGAGACATTGCCCTAATAAAACCAAACCAAAGCTGCCATTTCTTGTATTCACCACCTGGATCAATATTTGGTAGAACCACTTTTAGCACCAATTATAGATGCAAGTATTTTGGGGTATGTCTTATCCAGCTTACACGTGGATGCTGCCATTTATGCTCGTTCTGCTTGGCAAAATTGCTCAGGTTGGATGGGAACCATTGGTAAATGGAAGTATTTCATATTCATATCTTGACACATATCTTGACATCAGATTGGTGTTAACTGAGCCATGCTAAGACCTTCAGGTTCATAGTTTTTATCACACCAGTGTAGCCTTGACTGTGTGTTTAAAGTGGAACTATCACGAAAATAAAATTTTAATATAATCTTCAACATACTGAAATAAGAAACTTTGTAAATACAATCAATTAAATATTCTGCAAAATTTCTGAAATCATCAAGTTTATGTTCACTATCCCTCTCTCTTCATTCTGTCTTCATGCAGCAGTTGGGTGTCAGATGAATGATCCAATATATCTTATGGGGAAGCTTTCTTTCCTAGCAGATGAATTAGAGCTCACTCAAATAACAGATTCCAGTACAAACAAAATCTAACAAAATAACTGTCTTTTGCACAAATTCTGCATGTAGAGAGACCTGATGTCTGGTCATTTTAATAGAGTGCGCTCTTATACATCTTCTAGGCAAAAGGAGCCCCCCTATAAGATATATTGGATCAATCATCTGTCACACATCTCCTGAATGAAGAGACAATGAAGAGAAACAGATGCTGCGAGAGGGTTAGTGAAGATGAACTTGATTATTTCAGAACAGTACAGAATTGATTGTATTTAGAAAGTTTCTTATTTCGGTATTCTGAGGCTTATTTTCATTTTCGTGATAGTTCCTCTTTAAGATCATTATCCTGCTGAAAGTCTCACACAGGCTGAAAGAGATTTTACTCTAGAACTGCCTTGTATTTGGCTCAATCCAACTTACCCTCATCCCTGACCATTTTACCAAGCCCTCCTGATGAAAAGCATCCCTCCATCATGATGCTACCACCACTATACTTCATGATGTTGATGGTGTCTCTAATGGTGTATCATCGCCTCATTTCCATTTCATTGTTGTGTCTCCCACATGCATTGTTTGTTGTAACACAACGAAATATGGAAAATCTAAAGGGATGGATACCAATGCAAGGCACAGTATAGATGCATGCTTTTCTTTGTGTATGATTTACTATCAAGGCAAACCATAAAACTCCTACTTCCAGAGACCCAGCAGTGTTCTTGAGCTTTTCCTTGTTTGGCTTTACCAGGCGGCACCATGCATTGCTGGCTCCAGACAGGATCCAGACGAAGCAAGACAATGAGAGCCACAAGCTGCTGTCCTGACTTAATCAGCTGCAGAATTTGTAAACTGCACGTGTCATAGCTGGAAATGTTAGCCCTTTAGTAGAAGCTTGAAAAGGTTAGATCTGATAAAAGCCGTCAGCGCTGGAGGAAAGTGATTTATGAGGATGTAATGACACAAAAATGCCTCATTTATCACTCATATGCAGATAGGTTAACATCTTCATGTCAGACTTTTAAAAACCGGACCGCTTAGAATTGTCAAAATAGGTGCTTAATTACCCTCTCTGCCTTTCATTCTGAATTACTTTCTTTTCAATTTTGGTCATTTTCTCACAGATTAATTTAAAAATTTTCATATGGTTTCCATTAAAAGACATTCATATTTCAGATTTTTTTCGGCTGCGTATTACCAGGTTGTTTGAAGTTTTATTAGCTAAAGCTGTTGAGGTGGGGGCTGTGGCTCTCTGATAGTCTGGTCCATTTCTGAGTTTATTTTTTGCTCCAAGATAAATGGGGTGGCGAAACAGGAATCGTTTGGTTAGGTATTTTTTCTGTTATTTTAATACAATATATTTTCCCCCAAATGCCATATAAAAGCACAGTTCATATTTAGCTCAGTCCCTTTCTCATTTGATCCATCAGATGACAGTCTGTCCTTGTCATGAACCATTTAAAGATGTGTGGGGGAGGGGTTGTGTGTGCAAAGCTGGCTTGATTTGGGATAAAAATCGGCTTGGAGAATGGTGGAAAACTCGTATAATAGCCTTATTGGTGTTTGGTTGAAGATGCTATATTTATAAGATCATGGGTTAAGACTCAAAAACACAATCACTTATAAACATGAAAAAAATCAATTGGACTACAGGTATGGGATCCATTATCCCGAAATCAGTTATCCAAAAAATTTCGGAAATACGGAAAGGTCGTCTCCCATAGACTCCATTATAATCAAAATAATCCAGATTTTTAAAAACGATTTGGCAAGTCTGAAACTCCCTTTTAATGAAAATATTACCCTGATAAAGATGGAAGCCTTAATTTGGCAATAGGGACAATAGATTCCTGGAGTTGATTACAAGAATAATTTACATGACCATGTTTTTGTATTTTGATACATCTGTAATTATACAGAGCTGCTTTCCATGTGGCTGAAGCTCAGAAGCACGGATTTCCATGTGTTTCTTTCATAAAGTGTTTTAACTAAATTAACTTTTAGTATGTTATGGATGGCTAATTCTAAACAACCATTATAATGGGCTTCATTTTTTCCTTTTTATAGTTTTAAAATTGTCTTCTTCTGACTCTTTCCAGCTTTCAGAAGGGGGGTCACTGACCCCATCTAAAACACAAATGCTCTGTACAGACTATACATTTAGTGGATTATTTATTAAGATTTGAGTAGTGTTTTCCACGAAAATTCAAGCTTTCAAGTTTATTTTTTTGGTCAAATAGCTCGAATCCAAAAATACACAATCTAAAAACCAGCCGAAGTCATGTAGGAGTCAGTGGCAGAGGTCCATTGAACCATCTGAAGATGTTAATAGCCTTCATGATGTTTGAGGGTTTTGCCCAAAAAGTCGATCAATTTTAGCGATTCGAGTTTTTTTCCCACTAAAAACTCAATTAATTTGAGTTTTCAGGTCTCGAAACTCAAACTCGCAGAATCGAGTTTTTTCCATTCTTATTTTCGAGGTGTAAAAAAAACTCAAAAATTCAACCTTTGATCAATAACGTCCCTATTGTTGTTGCTAGGTTTTGTTACTTCTTTGTATTCAGGCCCTCTCTTATTTCCAAAAAACACAAATAATAAAAAATGAAACGCCATTGCAAAATGTCCCCGAATATCAATCTCTACGTCATACTAAAAGTTAACTCAAAGGTGAACAACCCCTTTAATAGATCAAAAGAAACCTGCTGAATATATAGGTCAAAATTAAATTTCATTGAGGTTAGAAATAGAGCTGAAGCTTGCTTTACTTTTAGGGGCAGATTTATCAAAATGTGAGATTAATAATTAAAAACACACTTATGTTCTATTCATTCTTATGGGATTTATATTATTGTATTTATAAGTGGGTGAACGTTAGAACCCACCATTAGATAAATACTGTTCTAAAAATCCCATCGGAATAATAAGAATGTGGGTGAGTTCTTATTTATAAAGCTCTAAACTCACATTTTGATAAATCTGCTCCTTAATGTAGATAAAAAAAAAATTCCCCATACTTTACTTTCCAGTGTTTCTGGGGAACAATGAGGTTGTCGTTTCATATCTGCATTGCTAAGCTGCAGTGTATGAGCTGCTGTAATTAAAGGGTAGTAAGAAGGAAGAGAGACAGTGTCTCTTAGCATGCAATTGTTTTACAAGAAATAAAAAGAGCATTCAGGCTTGCTGAAAAATAACTGTCAGAAATGTTCAGGCACCCAGCTCTTTGAACAACGTTTAAAGACCTTTCAAGGAATTACATTTAATTAACACAAAAATAAGTGCAAGTAAGAAAGAGCCCTCGTGTAAAGTGTTATAAAGTTTCATAATGTTAATACATTAGTAATACAACTAGAATAGGCGACGGCAGAGAAGTGATGATGTTTGACTCACACTGTACTTATTAGAGAAATATTTGTCTTCTTCTTTACTTTCAGGGAAGGTTAACTTAATGTCTTTAATGCTTCGCCTTTTAATCCCTTTCCCCATTGCAGAGATTACAAATTGAGCTTTTGGCATAATTTATCCTTCTGCTTATTCTTGGAAGCTCTGCATGGCCATTGTGTCGGCTCAGATGCAATAATAATTGTATTTCTCAATAGAGTGGCTAATAAAGAACTGGGGAAGCTTACTATTTATTACATCCTCCTCTATATCCCTTGTTAAAAATCCTGTATGGTCATCTAAATGATAGTAGGGATGCAACAAATCCACTATTTGCGATTCGGCCGAATCCTTCATGAAAGATTTGGCCAAATACCGAACCCAACGTAATCCTAATTTGCATATGCAAATTAGGGATGGGAAATGTACTTTCTTGTTTTGTGACGAAAAGTCACGTGATCTCCCTTTCCATCCCTAATTTGCATATGCATATTAAGATCCGGTTCGGCTCAAGGATTCGGCTGAATCTGAATGCTGCTGAAAAAGGCTGAATCCCAAACCGAATCCTGGATTCATTGCATCCATAACTGATAGGTGAACAGTTTTAAAGGGATGATCTGAAAACCCTGTGTTAGCCGAGGTTATATATAACTCCCTGCAGCAAATGGTTCCAACACAGACACTGGGAGGTTCTACCATCGAAAATAAGCTATTCAATATAAGCCTGATATTTGATGTAGACTAGTTTTTAGTTGAGCTTTCTGGATTCAGCTTTAATTGCCAAAATAATATTGTGTGTCCTCTGTGCACCACTGAACTCTACCCTTATTGGTTTATACTTTTTCCTAAAACGTTTTGTGTGACAGACATTGAAGTGATATATTAGGTGAAACCATCGCACTACTCTGCATTAATGATTGTATGTTTGTCCAGTGAAAACTATAAGGCGTATTTATGTCCACAAGTGCAGTTAGCAAATTGCAACTTTCTCTCTATTATGTGTCTTTATCCCGGAATTCCAGTACCGTCGCAAGGGGGAGTTGTGCCTGATGCAGTTGCAGCCAGTGAGTTAAAATTTGTGCAGTTGATGCAAGGTGTTAAGGGAGAACTAAACCCCCTTGCTAATAAAACCCCCTACCCTCCATAGTCCCCCTCCCTGCTCCCCCCCGCACAGGTGTTAACACAAGTAAATGCCCCTAAACTGGTAATTACCCCTTGTTGCAGAGTCAACGCAGCAGACCTCACGGGGCCATCTTCAGTGCTTTGGTAATCTTCAGTAAGTAAGTGCTGTATCGGTGCATGCACAGCTGGAGCATTTTCCCAGTTCCCTACAATTGCTCATGCGCCAAAAGTAACGAAAATTACCAAATCGGCGCAAGAAGACCTGAAGATTACCGAAGCGCTGGAAGATGGCCCCGGTGAGCTCCACTGCGCTGACTCTGCAACTAAGGGTAATTACCGGCGTTAGAGGCTTTTACTTGTGTTAACATCTGTGCGGGGGGCAGGGAGGGGGGACTATGGAGGGTAGGGGGTTTTATTAGCACTGGGGTTTAGTCCTCCTTTAAGGGAACCGGCCCCTAAATATATAGACTTGCCGCCCCTTTTGTGACATCACTCACAGGTTTATCTAGTATAGGTCAATCTAAAAACAACTGGACTTGCTGAGTAATCAATGAAGACGTTTCACTACTCATCCGAGCAGCTTCTTCAGTTCAACTGACTGGTGTGGGAAATTCTCAGCATATAAACTCTTCCACTAATCTATTTACAATGGCACATTGTAACTCTTCAAAGAGGTGACATCTGAAGAAACTCACAGAGGTGTTGATTCTGTGTAGTTGTGATAGGATTATCCAATGTGTCATGCAACTCCTAGATACAGATTGTTTTTAGATTGACCTATACTAGATATACTATGACCTGGATGAATGAAAATCTTCATAGTCACACTCACAGGTTTATAAATAGAGGGGGAATGCCGGGCTGGGTGAGGATTGGAAGGGGGTCGGGCGGGTTGAGAATTTCTTGACCCGCACTACACTACTGCACAGCGGGTGCTGCAGACTTATCACATTTGGCCAGGATAAGCACTTAGGTCTATCTATGGTTTAGTATAAAGATGATGTTACAGAAATGTCAGGAGGTTTAGGATGCTTTTTGGACAGAAATCTTGGACACCGTAATTAACTTTCTGTAAATGAATTACAGACAGGGTTGCATTGCATCCCACACAACATGCGCCAGTATCACCCCAATTTTTTTTACACTTCAAACCTGTTGTGTAGGATGATGCAAAATATTCCATTCATCTGATTTTCAAACAAAAATTCTATGTAGAATATACTATTTTCACTTCTGCGTCTTTTTAAAATGACGATGCTAAAAGCCAGTTGTTTTTTTTTTTTGGAATTCGGATATACACTAAATATAGGCATGGGGATTAAATCTTTTTCATATTTGAAAGCAAGAGCATTATATATTATATTTTTTCATCAGGAATTTGAGAATAAAAATGGCAGTCGCGGGATCTTGCACTTTGTACTATGTCACTGGAGACTCCCGGGTTTGCGCCTCTGGCAAGTAAGGCACTGAATATGGGAGGCAGCTACTTCCTTTCTTGATATCTGCCAAACCACATGTTAATTAGGAGATGGAAGTTTCCTCTCCGTGAGGATCTGCGACAACTGTCTGTGACACATTTTTACGCTTTAATTGCTTTTTAAAATACTTTTTTCAACCTGGCATCATGAAGCATAGCTAGGTGCTAGATATTATACCATTCAAACCTGTTCAAGGCTGTCTGTTCTCTACATAATGTTGGATACTGTATATTTAAGATAATATAAATATTGCATGTACCTATTTATAATATGATTGTGATTACGATTTATATATAATCATAGGAAAAGGAAAGAAAAACACAAATCTGAGTGTTAGGGCAAAATTCATAAAAATATTGGTAAAGGAAAATTCCATAAAAATTTGAAAACTTATTCAAAGACCAATTTTCCATTTACCAAAATTTTCACAAAACGTTAAAGTGGGTGTGGCTATTTTGTGTCGTGTGTACGACTTTTTTGAGGATTAGACGTACCCATGACATTTAGGGCTAAACCCAATGGGAGATTTTGCAGGTGGTGTCATATCGACAGAACGGATCATACAAGTGAGATGCAGTCGCATGGGTCAAAATATAATGGGACTGATGCTACGAAAATCTGGTGGGTAAACTACATGCAAATTTTTCCATCCAACTCAACACAACTGTTAGATGTGAATGCTGCATGCCGCGTCTTCATCCAACGAGATAAAATCTGATCATGTCTGACCGACTTTTATTTTCCATTGAAATACATTGACTGTAGGATATAGATGCATGAACAAACTACACCATCTGACTTTATCTGATCCGACTTTATTTTAACTATAGGGGGATCAGACATTATAGTTTGATTAAACTTACTCTCTGTAAGTTACTAACTGCACATTAGCTGCATTGATCAGGAAAGTCTTTTCTCTTGTTTTCTCTATGTGCTTGACATTAAAACCTCCACTATCTAGAATGATAAGGGCTGATTTATAAACATTCTTGTTAAATGGATATTGTCATAGGAAAACGTGTTTTTTTTTAAAAAAAATAGTGCTGCTCCAGCAGAATTCTGCACTGAAATCTATTTCTCAAAATAGCAAACAGGTTTTTTTCATGTTTAATTTTGAAATCTGACATGGGGCTAGACATATTGTCAGTTTCCAAGGTGCCCCTAGTCATGTGACTTGTGCTCTGATAAACTTCAGTCACTCTTTACTGCTGTACTGCAAGTTGGAGTGATAACACCCCCTCCCTTCCCCCCCCCCAGCAGCCTAACAACAGAACAATGAGAAGGTAACCAGATAGCAGCTTCATGGTAGATCTAAAAACAGCACTCAATAGTAAAATCCAGGTTCCATTGCTTCATATTCAGTTACGGTGACAGCCTGCCAGAAAGCAGTTTTATCCTAAAGTGCTGGCTCTTTCTGAAAGCACATGACCAGCCAAAATGACCTGAGATGCACCTACACACCAATATTACAACTTGAAAAAAATACGCTTGCTGCTTCAGGAATTAAATTTTATAATGTATAGTGAATTATTTGCAGTGCAAACGGTCTAATTTAGAAATAAAAACTACACCATAAAAATCATGACAGAATCCCTTTAATGACCACAAGTTTTCATATTTACAAATCACCTTCCAAGTTACAGCCACACAATACTCATTCTTTATCAAGCACTTACTGTCTGGTAGGCTAAAATCAGTGTTTGTAACTCTCACATCAGAATAGTACTGGGAAAAGGAACTCACTGAAGATCTCTAAGGGTAATTATTGCTATTGATAGTATGCCTGAGTTTGCCAAAATATCTGCTTGCTTTCCCGGCTTCAGGATTTGAGTAGACAGGTGAGTCAAAGTCTGTTTAAAAATCTACTACAGGTATGGAACCTGTTAACAAGAGTGCTTGGGGCCTGGGGTTTTCCAAATAATGGATCTTTCCATGATTTGGATCTTCATACCTGAAGTCTACTAGAAAATCATGTAAACATTAAATCAACCCAATTGGCTGGTTTTGTTTCCAGTAAGGATTCATTATATCTTAGTTGGGATCAAGTACAAATTACTGTTTTATTATTACAAAAAGGAAATCAATTTTAAAAATTTGGATTATTAGGACAGGTTATTCATAACTGGTAATGGATCCCATACCTGTACAGGTATAGGATCAGGAAACCCGTTATCCAGAAAGTTCCAAATTATGGAAAGGCTGTCTCCCATAGACGCCATTATAATCAAGTGATCCAAATTTTTAAAAATGATTTCCTTTTTCTCTATAATAATAAAACAGTAGCTTGTACTTGATCCAAACTAAGATATAATTATCCTTATTGGAAGCAAAACCAGACTTTTGGGTTTATTTAATGTTTACATGATTTTCTAGTAGACTTAAGGTGTGAAGATCCAAATTACGGAAAGACATGTTATACGGAAAGCCCCAGGTCCTGAGCATTCTGGATAATCGCTCCCATACCTGTACTACATATCAAAAAACCCTATACTAACTATAAGAGGTCCATGACCTGTACAAAATTGGCCTTGTAGTTCTATATGTTTTAGAAATGCCAGGAATGGTGCTTATTTACAAAAGGAAAGCTAAACATTATCTGGTATATTTATCAAAGAGTGACGTTAGAGATTGCCACAGTCCTCTAGAGTGAAATTCCACCACGCTCAATTCATTTCTATGGCATTTTTAACAGCGTATTTATCAATGCGTGAAAGTTCATCCTTTGATAAATACTCATGAATGGAAAGTGGTGGAATTTCACTCTAGAGGACTGTGGCGATCTTTAACTTCACTCTTTGATAAATATACCCCTTTGTCTCTACACTGCTTTTTTACTCTTTAATTCCTTTTTGGTACAAGAGCAACAGTGTAGGCAATACAGGCAATATATATTCATGTAGCACTATTAAAGGCACAGGGGACTGATTAGGTGAAACTAAAGGGGTTATGACTATATCTGGATCTTAAAGGGACGGGCAAAAAAAAGAACAAAAAGAATGCAGTGTTAAAGACCCAGGCCCTAATTCAGCCTGCAGAATTTAAAGGGATCCTGTCATGGGAAAACATGTTTTTTTCAAAACGCATCAGTTAATAGTGCTACTCCAGCAGAATTCTGCACTGAAATCCATTTCTCAAAAGAGCAAACAGATTTTTTTTATATTCAATTTTGAAATCTGACATGGGGCTAGACATATTGTCAATTTCCCAGCTGCCCCAAGTCATGTGACTTGTGCCTGCACTTTAGGAGAGAAATGTTTTCTGGTAGGCTGCTGTTTTTCCTTCACATTGTAACTGAATGTGTCTCAGTGGGACATGGGTTTTTACTATTGAGTGTTGTTCTTAGATCTACCTGGCAGCTGTTATCTTGTTTTAGGGAGCTGTTATCTGTTACCTTCCCATTGTTCTTTTCGATTCATTTTGAAACAAATGTTTTTTCTCATGACAGTATCCCTTTAAATGGAATGTTCACCTTTGAATTAACTTTTAGTTTAAATGAGAAGGAAAGTCATTTGGCACTTGTGATTTTATTTACTTATCTGACAACCTGGACCGGTGCTCCTATCAGCAGAAAACGGCACGGCCCGGGGTTATTCCAGCGAGCACCAAGGAGCGATCGCCTTCCTGCTTCTGCGCCCTTCAAATTTCCCGGGGCAGACACATGCGCAGTAGAATGAAAATGCAGGCTTTTTTGATAAAGTTCGGCCTTTTGCTCTACTGCACATGTGGAGCCGCGAGAAGGAGTAAGAGGATCGCTCAATGGTTCTCACTGGAATAACCCCGGCCCAGTGCAGTTTTCTGCTGATAGGAGCACAAACCTGGGTGTCAGCTAAGTAAATCCAATCACTTGGGGTGCCTAACATTTGGCACTCCCAAGTGCCGAATGACTTACCTTCTCCGTTATCCCCCATTTGAAAGCTGGAAAGAGTCTTAAGAATCAAATAATTAAAAAAAAATTTAAATAATGAAGACCAATTGAAACATTGCTTAGAATTAGCCATTCTGTACATCCTACAAGTTAACTTAAAAGTGAGACACCCCTTTAAGAGGTATGGGTTGGTATAGGTAATGGGATTTAAAGCAGTGGCCACTGAGTGCATACATTTATGGGGCAATAAGGTAGACCCTGTGCACAGATAGCTCCATAGCACCCATCATACCCAGAAATGTTCAACATGCACAATACATATGTTCATGCTTTTGTTGCACATTTGACTTGAAAACGCATGTCTAAGATCCCCAAAAGGTATGAGCTAATTTAATTCATTTTATTGTGCCTGGTTTCTGCAGTGTAAAATAGAAAATGCACCAGGAACGCTCAAAAACACTCAATGTTAAAGGGGAAAAAACTCTTAAAATGGAATATGTCTTTTGATGCATTCAGCATGCATTTTAATAAATGCTCGTTAAAATGTCCATGTGTCAGGGTCCTTGAGTAGGAAAAAGAGCACGTACCATTCATTTCCAGCAATAACTATTCCTGCAAATTAGTGTTTCGTGTTCTTTTCTGCTCAAAAGTATTGCACATTTGTGTCAAGCTATTTTGCTATCATGTGGGATAGACAAGCCTCCAGCTCTGACAGTGAGTGACTGACACAGTTTGATCAGTGGGATAATACCCCAGGAACATGGGTGCCTATAGCAATAGATATTAGTGTGGCTGGTGGAATTTGTGTGAAACAGGCCTTGTTTGTGTCAGCATGTTGCTGTGGGCTCCTGTATTGGGTTTATATGAGCATAAGGACTTTGATTTGCAGAGGGCTGAGTGGGAGAGCAGTATTATGCAGGAAGGGAGAGTGTATTAGTCTCCGGCATAAAGCATCCAGTTCTGGCTGTCACCATTTCAATTAGATGAAACAAGGTTGCACACTAATGAAACCTGACTCTCTCATTAACATTCTGAAAGGTACGAGATACATGTCTGAAGAGAGAGCCTTGTTGGGGAAATCACTGTTTGTTTTCCTCGCATTTCTACAGTATGTTGGGCTCTGCGCATTGCACATTACCATGTGAAGGGAAACTGACGGCTGCTTTTATTTTTCATTTTCTCTCAAACTGCCTTTCCAAATTATCTCTCATTTTAAGATTCCGTTTTCACTTTAAAGCAATCATTCTCCGGCTCTGGAAATATATCCCTTTTTCTTGGGCGTGCTCAGAGGGCCGGTTAGCTCCGGAACTAGCATGATTGGAAAGGATAATGTATGTAGGTTAGCAGGGTAGGATAATAAGGGCATATTTTCAGTATATACATCAGGGATATCCAGCCTGCAGGCTTCCAGCTGATGGCTTGCACTTTAGGCATCCGTGATTTGTGTAAAGCACCCTAACCTTCCTGCCCCCTTTATCCTATCTCTGACCTTGGATCTTCCTAAAAAAAAAAAAATATATATATATATATATATATATATATATATATATATATATATATATATTTTGCAATGGTCTCTAGTTAATTTACCTTTAATATCTGGTTTGCGATTAATAATTGTTCAAAGAAAACATACACACATTTATTTAGAAAAACATAACTTCATAATTCTTCTTTACCTGATATTGTGCAAAATGCTTGTGTAATAGACCAGATGAGACATTTTTAAAGTTTCAAGAAGGACCTTTGCCCTATGGCTGCTCTTAGGCCAAGTTCTGGTGTTTGTTCCTGGCCTGAAGCTATAGCTGCCCCTTAAATACAGAAATAATAAACACTACATCACTGTGCAACTATGTGAGTAATGGTTCTCTAAGAAGAAGTGGAATAGTTGCTTGTTATGAGCGATAAAAAGCTACAGCTATGTTCCTGTAGCGTTATGTCCCACAGTTTTAAGTACACGCAGTAGTCAATCTGTGACATTATCATAGGACTAGCCTTGCTCCCAAGTGGTGAAACAAACATGTATTTCCCAGTCCTACCATTGGGTCACAATGGCCTGATCTAATCATTTTGCCTTCAAATGTGGCACCTATTCAAAGACTTTACCCTCAGGCATCATCCATGATCCAATATAATCTTCAATCAATGGGATTTTCCACAAGTATAAATTGGTATTAATCTGAATCAGCCCCCATCGAGCACTATGGACCTTACCCCAGTTCGGGGCACTATCTGTAAAGGATGTGTATTTTCTTTACACATCATTGCGGGATTCTTCTTGATACCCCTGTTTCATCCCACATTCCAACATAGGTTTATTTGCATTGTAATGATAACTTCCACAGGGGCAGGGACTAATTTTAGTAATGAACAGTCAGTAAAGCACAGAGTGCAATATGTGTGCTATATAAATAAAGGATTTTAACCCACTTGCCTGTCAAAATGGAACTGATAGGATCACAAACTAGGGATGCAACGAATCCATTATTTATGATTTGGCCGAACCCCCGAATCCTTCTCGAAAGATTCGTCCGAATCCTAATTTGTATATACAAATTAGGGGTGGGAAGGGGAAAACATTTTTACTTCCTTGTTTTGTGGCAAAAAGTGACGCGATTTCCCTCCCTGACGGCCGGGCAGAAGGATTTGCCCGAATCCTTTATTCGGTGCATCCCTAACACAAACTAGACTGTTCTACAGGTATGGGACCTGATATCCAGAATGCTCAGGACCTGAGGTTTTGGATTTCCATACTTTGTCTTCAAAAATATAATTTAAATATTAATTTAACCCAATTGGATTGTTTTGCCTCCTATAAGAATTAATTAAATCTTAGTTGGGATCTAGGTTTCCAGATCGCTGATCCCATACCTGTACTAAATATAGAAAACCAAGCAAAACCCTCTCACCATGACCTTGTTTTTACTATGGTATTATATTTCCTGAAATTTATGAATAAATTCACTGCCCCTGTACATTTTTTTCTGTATGGTTCTCTTACTATGGTATTTGCCAGGTATTTATTGTCAACAACCCTTGTAATCATGTTATTTAAATGTCTAATGGGCCCATTCTCCCTCTAACTAATATATAGTGTTTTCCTAAATGATTTTGACATTCCCAGGTTTTAGAAAATAGATCCCTACTCTCTGGGCTTTAGAAGTCAATAATGCATTTATTCTCCATCTCTCTTGTCACAGCTCTTCAGTCTAATGAGGAGTTAATTAAATACCCTTGTTTAAATACAATCTTCCAGAGCTTCACAAATGAGAACCCCAATTAATTCTACTCCGAGGGGTGGGGGTGTATTTTTTGCCTGCTGGCTGCCATTCTGACATAGTGTGTTGAATGTAACATCTGATGCATCTACAGACCATTATTTTGACAAGCTTGAAATACCTTTTTTTGGGGTAACTGGGGAGTCAGAGTTTTCAATGCCATATCTATGTGTCATAGGTCTTTAAGGGTATCTCCATCCCTTTTTTTGCATAATTAATGAAAAGTAAATTTTAAACAACTGTTCAATATAAATGAATTAACCAATTTCAATGGTTTTAAAGTTATTTAAATGCTGTTGATAGCAGCAGGCCCGAATTTGTGGCGAGGCATGCCGCCCAGTGCACAGCTCCCCATCGCTCTGGTGCAGGTGCGCATGTGTCTCGCAATGGAGGGGGTATACGGGTGGGCGCTAGGACCATGCGGCCTCGGGGCACCCACCCACTAAATCCGGCCCTGGATAGCAGTAACTATTTATCCTATTCTGTCCTCTAGGTCTGACTCTTGAAATAATGCAGCAATGCGAGCGGGCGGTAGGAGCACACGTCCAGTCGCCAGGTCTGCACGGCTTTGGGGTGCCTGCCCACTTAATCCACCCCTGAATTGCAGCAATTGTTTATCCTATTCTGTCCTCTGGGTCGGACTCTTAAAAAATTTTGTAGCAGAAGTTTATTTCTCCTAAAGGTCTTTTAATTGCAGTACATTTATATGTAGGTATATTGGAAATATTAGAATTTATATTTTCTTCCATTATGCAAAAAACAGGTTTTGTTGGGACAACCCATTTATGGTAGCAAAATAGTTTAGAGATACGACTAGAGTAGAGTGTCTGATTTACTATCATGGTTGCTCCACTGCACAAGTGCAGGTGCCAATTACAATCAGTGAGCAGTGGTCTTCAAGTTAAAGCATAAAACAAACATTGGTTACTACTGGTAACTTCTCAAGTGTAGTTTAGGCAGTAAATGAGCTCCAGCAAGGATGGTGAAAGTTTTAGTTTTCGTTAAAGTAGAGTAGCCGCCACCTTCTAATTTATCTGCTGGATCTGCTTTCTGAGGTTTGACTGACCCTTCTACTCCACTTTCTTTTATTATTATAATTTTTCTTCTATTATTTAAGGCATCCATAACACAGTGATCCATGAGGGCAGCACAGTGTGCCAACAAATCCCTGCATGCTGAAAGTTGGAATACTTAGCTCAGAGTTTAGTTGCCTTTCCTGTTAGCCTCTTACTCAACTTTAACCTACAACCTTCTTGAGCATGCATCATTGCAAATATAACTGCTGCACTCTGACAAGAGGAAATAAAGTCAGGAGGCCATCAAACAGATATCTGGGGCTGATTTCACTAAGCTAACTTAAATCCAAAACACTGCTCCCTCCCTGCACTTTCAATAGGAAGTCAAACACCCATGTATCACTTAAGTTTTGATAATCCCTTATTTTATAGAAAGGGTGGGGGAAGAAATATACATAATAAATTATATTTGACAACTGGAATTCAGTGGTCTCGTTACAGCTTGTCTGTGCCCATTACATCGATTTCTGGTCTTCATTTTGAAAGAGTATTCTTTCCAGCAAACATCATGTGATATTCATATAAACATGGTATTTTGTATACAAAGTCAAAAATGAATTTTTAGTGCAAGATTAAGGGAAACCATATGGTAATATAAAATTTCACCACTGATGTTTTCTGGATCATTTGGGGGACTTGACCCTCAGTCTTGTTCCTGCCAATGGTTCTTTGTTGACCCCTCTCGTGTTATTTAAGGTTCTGCTTTTTGTGTTGTTTTTTTTTTTCAAATGATGGCATCACAAAGGCAAACCACATTTTAATGTTTCATTAAACATAAAAAAATAAAATAAAAGATGCCTAATTTACTTTGAGCACAAGCTATACAAAGATTGACATCAGTCCCTGTCCTAGTGGAGCTTACAATCTAAGGTTCCCTATCATATTCACACAACACATACACAGTAGGGTCAATATCACCAGGACCTAATTACCCTGCCTGTATGTTTTTGGAGTTGTAGTCTTCTAAAATTGCAAAGCTGATAAAACAAAGCATGTTTGGGGACATTATTTTCTAATGGATAGTTTGCCAATGGTTATGCCACACACTCCTGCTCCTAACATTCTTAATTCAATGGCCTTTTTCTCTGTGAGCATCTATAACACCAAGTTGGTTAGGTTGAACATGGTAAATGGAAAAAGGAGAGAATAGTGAACAAATCAGACAATCATAAGGAATGGCAGCACTGGTCTGGAGGTGGTAAGAAGCCTCTGCTGGGGTAGTAAGGAGCTCTTCTGGTAACAGACACAAGCAGCAGGTTAAAGGCACCTGAGTTATTTAATCACCATTTTCACCTTATGTGAGATATGTTGAAGGTCCACAAATAACATTTATACTATAGAGGCATACAGTGGGCCCCTTTTAAAAATCAGAGGGCAGATGTCTTCTAATTTATAATGAAATAGTCAACTAAGGCTTTTGAATGCTGAGTGAAGAAGGGAGGCCAAAAAAATTTACAATAAAATTATAAGAGGAAACTGGCACAGGGGGAGATATGTTTGCCCTGCTACCTATGAGAGTAATGTTTCCTTCACTGTGACATACATTTGAGATGTACAAATCCTTCATTTTTTGATGAATTTGCCTTTATGAACTTTTAAGTGGTTTCATGGACTGAATTAGTATTTTATGCCAGATAAGTTGATTTTGATTAATTCTGACTTAGCTGTATAAACTAATAAGCTCCTTTAAGGAGGGCCCTCGATCCTATGTCTATTCTATAACCTTTGTTTCTTATAAATCATTGTAAAGCTCTGCATAACTTACTGGCACTATATAAATAATTAAGTACAGTGTAATGATGAGCAAAATGTTGTGGCAGGCAGGGATTTGCATCAAAATTCTGCAATTTGGCCATTGGCAAATATTGTTGTGAAAATGTTGCTGCTAAAAATTTTTACAGAAAAAAACAGCCATTGACTGCAATGTATTGTGCCCAAAAAAAGTCGCCGGCAAAAAAAATGCACATTGACTCCAATTCATTTAGCAAAATTTTACCATTTTGCAAGACTGATTTGTTCAGTTTGCTCATTCAATCCCTTGGACTTTTCCACATTTTGTTTGGATTTAATTCTTATTTAATGTCACTGATCTACATTTGTACACAAATCAATCCATAATTTCGAAATGGTATTAAAAAAAAAAAATACATGATTTTCAAAATATGGAAAAAAATCCCCTGGAGCATAGTTAAATCTGTTATTAGAAATTGGGGACAATAAAGTAAAACTGTGACTCTGCTTAGAAAAGGCATCAACCAAAAATCAGTGACTGTTTAAAGAGGACATTGGAGAAAGAAGCAACCAGGGGGTCAATGGTAAATCTGAAGGAGTTGGAGATATCCAAAGATGAAATGGTCAACTATAACTTGGGCATTCCACAAGGCTGGGCTTTTGGCAAGAGTAGGGAGAAGGAAGCCTTTGCTGAAGAACAAATCAGCCATCCAAGAGTGGAAAGATTTGGGAATCACCAGCATTCATCTGGTAAAATGGTCTCTAGTGTGATGAGACCAAATTAGATTTTTCTTTGGACTTCTATGCATGGTGGAAAGGCAAAACTGCTCATTACTGCTCTCAGGAGAAGACCATGTCCGTGTCATAGGAGTGTTTAATTCCAAAACTTGTTTTAGTCTATAGGAAATCAGAGACTGGAGATGACTTATGTCTAGTTAGAGTTTAGATTGGTGAAGCAAGTAATCCTCATCAGAGACTTGTAGCTAAGCCACTGTATTTTAAGCACCAGGTGTAATGGAGTCCGAAATCGATTTACAAAATGGTGGCCAAGATGGCGGCTCCCTGGTTCCTCACGGACGCAGCCGGATGATGTCGACCTCTTCCCGCACTCTGATTGGTGGCCGGCGACGGAATGGACGTCGGCGTCAATAATTGGCGCCGGCGTCAGTCGCACACGTCAGCGCGTCGGTCGCTGACGCCAGCGCGTCCGCGCACACGTTATGACGCCGATGCGTCCAAATTGGCGCCAAATCTGGGACTATATTAAGGAGCTCTGGGAATTCACCTGTGCCCAATTATAGGTTTTAGCTTGCTACTCCTGGGTGTGATCTTGTGAAAATCCTTATTATCCGTGTACCGACCTTTGCCTGAATTCCTCGACCTTGAACCTCTTCTGCCTGGACTGATCTTGTTGCCTGTTTGACCATTCTTTCGTCTCATCCTTATCTGTACTGCGAACTTGGACATTGTTATTTCCTCCCTTGGTCCTCACTACCTCTGAGGCCTTTGGGCCTTACATTATAATTGGGCCATGGACCCTTCGGAGGAAAATCCAGTGCCTCCTGATGTCGGTGGAGCGCTTCGTGGTCTGGCTTCTCGGATGCAGTCCTATGAGGTACAGCAGTCTCATTTTTGTCAGGCCCTGGAAACAGTACTGGCAAAGTTGTCGGCCCTAACACCTGCTGATCCAGTTCCTGTACCCATACCCGTGGCTCCACTCCAGGTCTCCGAGCCCCGCATTCCGGCTCCCCCACTCTACAGTGGTGACCCCCGAAGCTTGCCGCGGGTTTATCAACCAGTGCGAGGTCCACTTTACACTCTCACCCAGCCAATTCGTCTCCGAACGTGCCAAGGTGGGCTTCATATTCGAGGAAGATCCTATTATTGACAATGCCAGGTCCTTTGTTCGCGAACTTCGTGTTGTGTTTGATGCTCCGGGTCGTGCCACAGCTGCTTCCGCACGCCTGTTCCATCTTCAGCAGGGAACTCGCCCTGTCTCGGAGTACGCCATTGAATTTCACACCCTGGTTGCAGAAACTTCGTGGAATAATGACGGGTATCACGCTGCCTTTTACAACGGCCTGGCGATACGTATAAAGAATGATCTGGTGTCCAGGGAAATTCCATCCCGCTGGGAAGATCTAGTCGCCTTGGCCATAAAGGTCGATACTCGGCAGAGGGAGTTTCAAGCTGAGCTCGACAGAGAGCGCTCCCCAACCAAGAGATTCCACAGGTTTCAACCTACTCTGGCTCCTCGTTTTCAAAGACCCTTCCTTCCCAATCCGGCTTCCACTTTGTCTTCTCCAACTCCTGCGGCTTCTGCTTCTTCTTCCCTGCCTACGGAAGAACCTATGCAGATCGGACGGGCTCGTCTTACCGAACAGGAAAAGCTTCGGAGAAGGGCTGCTGGACTTTGCCTCTATTGTGGTGGAAAATCCCACTTCGCCTATGAGTGCCCAGTGAAACCGGGAAACGCCAACACCTAGGTAAGACTGGGGAGACTTACCTGGGTGGAATTGGTCCCTCTCCCCATTCTTCTGCTCAACGCTTCCTCCTTCCTGTGCAGATTCGTTTTGGAACCCAGACGATTTCTTCCGAAGCCTTCCTTGATTCCGGCGCAGCTGGGAATTTCATGGATAAAGTCTTCGCTGAAAGTCACTCCATTCCCCTGCAATCTCTGGCTGTTCCCTTCGTGCATTGGCGATTGATGATCGACCGTTGTCTTCTGCTATTATTTCTCACTCCACCGATGAACTTTCTGTTATTGTGGGAACCATGCATCTTGAAAGGTTGTCTTTTCTTTTAATTGACTGTCCATCCACTCCCATTGTGCTTGGTTTACCCTGGTTGAATACCCACAACCCAGTAATAGACTGGGCTTCCTCTCAAATCTCCCGTTGGAGTCCTTTCTGCCAACAAAATTGTTTACCCACCAAATCCATCATTAAAGTTTCATCTGTGTCTCCAAATTCTTCTCTGCCCTCTGTTTATCAAGCCTTTTCCGATGTCTTCAATAAAAAGTCGGCCGAAGTTCTGCCTCCCCATCGCCCCTATGATTGTCCCGTCGAACTTCTTCCTGGGACCATGCCTCCCAGAGGCCGCACCTATCCGCTTTCCCCTTCTGAAACCCGTGCCATGAAGGAATACATCCAAGAGAATCTGCAAAGAGGTTTTATTCGTCCTTCTTCTTCCCCGGCTGGAGCCGGCTTCTTCTTTGTAGAAAAGAAAGATGGAGGTCTGCGGCCCTGCATTGACTATAGGGGTTTAAACAAAATTACAATTAAAAACCGTTATCCCCTTCCCCTCATCTCTGAACTGTTTGACCAACTCAAGGGGGCTTGTCTTTTCACCAAGTTAGATCTTCGTGGGGCTTACAATTTAATCCGGGTCAGAGAAGGAGACGAGTGAAAGACCGCATTTAACACTCGTGACGGGCATTACGAGTATCTTGTGATGCCATTCGGCCTCTGTAACGCCCCCGCGGTCTTTCAAGAATTTGTAAATGACATTTTCAGAGATTTGTTGGGCCAATACGTGGTGGTGTACTTGGACGATATTCTTATTTTTTCCAAGAACCTTGCTGAGCACCGTCTACAAGTCCAAGAAGTCCTTTCCCGTCTTCGGAGAAATAATTTATTCGCCAAGTTGGAGAAATGTTCCTTTGAGGTTTCGTCCATCTCCTTCCTTGGGTACATCATTTCTCAACAAGGCTTCAGAATGGATCCTGCTAAAATTTCCGCTATCCAGGACTGGCCTCTCCCCACCAGTGTTAAAGCTATCCAAAGATTCATTGGCTTTGCCAACTATTACAGACAATTCATTAAGGGGTTTTCATCCAAGGTGGCTCCCATTCTTTCCCTCATCCGAAAAGGGGGTAAGCCTCAGCACTGGCCACCTTTAGCTTTGGAGGCATTCAAGACTCTTAAAACTTCTTTTTCTTCCGCTCCCATTCTCAGACACCCAGAACCTCTCCAACCATTCTTCATTGAAGTGGATGCTTCAGATGTCGGTGCTGGAGCAATTTTGTCTCAAAGAGCGTCTTCTGATGGAAAACTACATCCCTGTGCCTTCTTTTCGAAAAAAATTCACCTCTTCTGAACAAAATTATGACGTGGGAAATCGTGAGTTACTGGCCGTCAAGCTTGCTTTAGAAGAATGGAGACATTTGCTGGAAGGTTCTTCTGTTCCTGTGACCATCTATACAGACCATAAAAATCTAGAGTATATTCAGACACTCAAACGCCTCAATCCTCGTCAAGCTTGGTGGGCACTATTCTTCTCTCGCTTTAATTTCATTTTAACCTTTCGGCCTGGTGCTAGGAACAAGAAGGCAGACGCTCTTTCCAGAAGCTTTCTTCTCGAAGATCTCAATTCTGCAGAACCAGAATCCGTTGTGCATCCTACAAAGATCATCGCTGCTCTATTTCCCTCTTTGGCCTCTCAATTATTGTCTGTTCAATCTTCTGCTCCTGTTGGAACTCCTGTTGGTGTTGCCTTTGTCCCTCCTGAATTTCGTCATTCCATTTTGGTTCAGTCCCACAGCTCCAAGCAGGCCGGTCATCCGGGAATCAGAAAGACCACTGAACTCCTGTCTCGTCTTGTATGGTGGCCTTCTCTAAGAAAAGATGTCAAAGACTTTGTTTCTTCTTGCTCTGTGTGTGCTGTATCCAAGTCTGGACATTCCCCTCCTAAGGGGTTACTCCTACCACTACCCATTCCCTCCCGCCCATGGACTCATCTATCTATGGACTTCATTGTGGATCTCCCTAATTCCTCCGGTTACACAGTTATTTGGGTGGTGATTGATAGATTCAGCAAAGTGGCACATTTTACTCCTCTTCGGAAACTCCCCTCTGCTCCTGAACTTTCCTCACTGTTTATTAAACACATTTTTCGCCTCCACGGTTTCCCTGCCGAAATTGTCTCTGACCGTGGATCGCAATTCGTTTCCACGTTTTGGAGGTCCCTGTGTAAAGCCCTTGGTGTTTCTCTTCAGTTTTCTTCTTCTTACCACCCACAGTCTAATGGAGCGGCAGAGAGGGTTAATCAGGCCCTTGAACAATTCCTCCGATGCCATGTATCTTTGTGCCAGGACGATTGGGCTGATCTACTTCCGTGGGCTGAATTCGCACATAATAATGCCTTACATGTTTCTTCTGGAAAATCTCCGTTTTTCTGTATGTATGGTCTTAATCCTTTGGCTTTTCCTCAGGACTTATTACTCACCAATGTCCCTGCCGCCAATGACCAAGCTGCCCACATGTCGGCCATCTGGCACGCCACTGTCGTTAATCTGGAGAAAAGTTCCTTGGTCCAGAAGAAATTCGCCGATCAAAGAAGAATTCCTTCCCCTCCGTATGCACCCGGTGACAAGGTTTGGCTGTCTACACGGAACATTAGTCTCAAAATCCCCTCTCCTAAACTTGGTCCCAAGTTTATTGGTCCCTTCTCCATCGCTGAGATCATCAATCCGGTGGCGGTCCGTTTACAACTTCCCCCGGAAATGCGGATTCCGAACGCCTTCCTTGTCTCCTTGCTCAAACCTGCAGGTACTTCTTCTTCTTCTTCCTCCTCAGCTCCTGTCATGGTGGACGATCATCAGGAATTTGAGGTGAAAAGAATCCTGGACTCCCGGGTTTCGAGGGGTACCCTACAATACCTCATTGAGTGGAAGGGGTTCGGCCCTGAGGAGTGTTCCTGGGTAAGAAGTTCGGATGTCCATGCTCCTTTCCTGGTCCGAAAATTTCATCGGCAGTTTCCTTCTAACCCAGGTGGTCCGGAGGCCCCCCCTAGGGAGGGGGGTACTGTAATGGAGTCCGAAATCGATTTACAAAATGGTGGCCAAGATGGCGTCCAAGATGGCGGCTCCCTGGTTCCTCACGGACGCAGCCGGATGATGTCGACCTCTTCCCGCACTCTGATTGGTCGCCAGCGACGGAATGGACGTCGGCGTCAATAATTGGCGCCGGCGTCAGTCGCACACGTCAGCGCCTCGGTCGCTGACGCCAGCGCGTCCGCGCACACGTTATGACGCCGATGCGTCCAAATTGGCGCCAAATCTGGGACTATATTAAGGAGCTCTGGGAATTCACCTGTGCCCAATTATAGGTTTTAGCTTGCTACTCCTGGGTGTGATCTTGTGAAAATCCTTATTATCCGTGTACCGACCTTTGCCTGAATTCCTCGACCTTGAACCTCTTCTGCCTGGACTGATCTTGTTGCCTGTTTGACCATTCTTTCGTCTCATCCTTATCTGTACTGCGAACTTGGACATTGTTATTTCCTCCCTTGGTCCTCACTACCTCTGAGGCCTTTGGGCCTTACACCAGGTCAGTAATAATGATACTTGATGCCAATGTTCATCAGCAGATAAGAAACATAACAGAGAGAGGCAAACCACAGTGACATAAGGTAATTGTAGGTTTTAAAGAAAATATAACAAAATGTGTTTTCTTTTAAATTAAAAATGGATCCAAAGTAATGAAAAGCATTCTTCAGTAAGCCAGGTACATTGGCTTGGCCTTTTCTGTTTCACCTTCATGTCAATTTTTATTAAACTATATTCACTGTTCTATAACCGATTCAATAAATCAACCGTATGTAGGTCTGTCTGGAAGTCGCCTGTGCCTTGTCTGAGCGAGGTGCAACATTAGCCCTCTCATAAAGCACTTGCTGCTTAGTAATGATATTCCATGAAGCCAATTAAAATGGTAAAATTGTCTGCACAACGGAAGTTGAACAAACATACCAGTTTAGTCAACCCCACTAGCTGGTCGATCACTGTGCTGTACATAGCAGTCATATCAAATCATGTGTACAGTTCATTAGGACTGCGTGATCTTTGGATGCTTCTTCATTTGTGTGCCACAATTCTGCTCCAATTATACAGAGGAAGATGCACTCTCTTTGAAGAATCTGAAACCGTCAAAT
Organism: Xenopus laevis; assembly: GCF_017654675.1. NCBI lineage: Eukaryota > Metazoa > Chordata > Amphibia > Anura > Pipidae > Xenopus > Xenopus laevis. The sequence continues at coordinate 103,707,425 of NC_054385.1, read as the reverse complement.
CCAGTTTTCTTGTAATCATATATATATATATATATATATATATATATATATATATATATATATATATATATATATATATATATATATATATATATATAATACACAAAAGCCATGAATATCCTGTAAATTATATCCTTATAAACGGTGAGTTCTGATGTCATCAGTTATAAACGGTGAGTCTGATGTCATTTCTGTCACATGACTCATTGAAATTTGTGTATTATAATAAATAAAGTACCCCAGTTGTAAAATATGAGGATATTAGAAGTTACCTCGGAGTTCCATGACCTGTATAAAAACACTCGGCCTTCGGCCTCGTGTTTTTATATGGTCATGAAACTCCTCGGTAACTTATAATATCCCTATATTTTACAAAAGGGGGTACTTTATTCACTATATATATATATATAGTCACAAGAGGAGCAAGTTGCTTTTGAAAGCCTTTCATAATTCTGCTTTCCCTGTTGTTTTTTGTCAACATTTGAGATGCTCTTCTAAACAGCAGGAGGTGGTCAACATTGACCTCTTATTCTGTGTATGGTGGGGTAGCAAATGTGGTCCTTGGAAACTCATTGTCCCCACCCTAAGCAAGGTTGCTCATCCAAGGGGATGGAAGAATGTGAGAAATAAACCATTCAATGGTGGTCATAAATACTGGGCAAATTTGCACCTGGGCTGTAACTCATGGCAACCAGTTAGGTGCTTTCTTTCTGTGTGCTATATGCAGCTTGCTGAAAAAAGATAATCATTGATTGGCTGGGTTACTACACAGGTGCACTTTTCCTTATTGAATTAGAGAAGCTTATCTTAATTTAGCTCAGCTCTCCTTTCATTCTGACATGATAAATCAAAGCCTTTGTGACCTGCTAATGCAATATTCAAACATTTGACAAATAGAGGATCTGTAATCTTTAAACAACCCTTACTCTTTGCAGGATAGCAGGGGGTCATTATCTCAGCATTTAACACCCTCTCAATAGGACTTCTTTATTAATTCTCCAGATGCAAGTGCTTGTACACTAAATCGAGCCCCTTGGACCTCATCCAGAAAGAACTTGTATTTCATGGACTCAATCTTACTCAGGGTCAAAAATCCTGGGATCTATAACTGAACTCAATGGGGGAAATTCACAAAAGTGTTGGTAAAGTAAGTAAACCAGAAGTAAATTTGTAAAATGTCGTACAAACAGCAAATTCACAAAGGCAGATGTTACCATCTCCGAATTTCTCGTAAGTCCGCCAGTTTTCTAAAATGTCGTATATCTTTTCGTCAGAGAGACGACATTTTACAGAGCGTTTTCAAAAGACAATTTGAACGACATTTTCATTTTGGAGAGCCTAATGTGTTGGAAAAATTGTTGGCAAAACAAATTAGTTTACGAGCAATTCATAAAAATGACGGGAAAAGTAGTGCCGAAAAAAACACGCCCACTTTTAATTACACTATTTTAAAAGTGTCATACACGTAGGAAAATTGGTGGGTAAATGCTCTGTGATTTTGTCGGCTGTTATTACGACGCTTTCTACGACAATTAAAAGTCATTTTTTTCGCTCCTGACACTTTTGTGAATGCCTCTCCCCCCCACGCCCCATGAATACAGTGCTGCCAAGAGCAGTATTCATAGGGAAAATTACAGGTCAAGGACCTGCGTCTACTGGTGCTGGTGGCAGGCTATGGTGGAAAATGCGGAAAACACGTTGACCTGAATTTTATTTATAAAATGAGCCCTAATATGTTTCTTTCCTGGCTTGTGAGTTTGTTGCCATACATTTTTATTGCCCCCAGCCCTAATAAATCTTTGGTACCCATCCCTTGTAGGTGTAACAACACTGTGGAAATCATCTTATTATGTCAACCACAACATAAACACTACCCGCTGCCATGGCTACAGGCCAGGGCTCTTCCAGAAAGATTCATTTAGTTAAAAAAATTGTATGTTTGCGAAAAATTATTACAACAAGAAAAATATATACGTATTTTTACATCTTTTAGGTGTATATCTTAGCTTGGCATGCAATCCGATGCTGTCAAGAGTTCCTTTACCATAATATACAATGTTCCCTCCCCCTCCCCCTTGGAAAGGGATATGGTCTACTCCTTGAAGCAGTTTGACAAATTTGCCTCTGTGTTTATGCAAAAACCCACCATCTGGTTTCATTTTAAGAAGTTGCAACAAAACACTTTGTAATTTTGTTTTTTATACTTTTATACAGTAAAGGAATTTGTAGATGTCTGGAATAAACGCAGCTGCTCCTGTGTATAAAGTATAGAATTAGAAGTATGCTGATTTCTTTAACGCAAATTAATTTGTAGAAAAATAATTTACCTTCCCCCATCAATTTTTTTGGCAATATAAAGTCTTGAGCCTTGAAGGGGTGCTGTCGGCAGCACGGAATCACCCACGTTGAATAGAACACCATTTAGTTTCTTTATTAGCATTGTTATTCACTGTCACCCAGTTTAGATTTGAATTTTGTAAATAGTTTAAGTTCAATGTACCTGGTTACTTTTCCTCAGCTGACCTTGCACCCTTTTATATCACACATTGAGGAATTTTATTTGCCACTGTCGCCTGTCATCACCGACCGTAAAATACCCAATACCCAAAATAAAAAATTAATAAGAAGGTGTTGAGGACACATGACTTCCAAACACTTTTCTCAATTCAGTTGTTTTTAGACTTTTTTCAATTACTTTCCATTATTTATTTTTTACTGTTTTTCCAAAATCTAAGTTTAAAAATGTCCCTTCCTCTGTTATTTGAGTCTGGCACTTCAATAATTCAGATGAAGACTCTAAACTGTTACAATTTTGCAACATTTAGTTAATACATTTATCAGCAGCATCTCTTGCGTATTAGCAACTATTGTATCAATTGAAACCCAGAGATTCTGCTCAGCAGGGACAAAGATAAGAAATGTATAAACTAAATGTATCAATTTAGAATAGTTTACAGGTTCGGCGACCCCCCTCCCAGATCTGCTTGAGCAGTTGAAGAATTACACTTTAAACTTCAATATTAGAAATATGGTCACACATAGAAAATAGACAGTAATTGGAAAAAGTCCTTATTTCTGGTGATCTATCTGAAAACAACTAGCTGTTTGAAGGTGAACAACCCCTTTAATATACTAAACTAAAGAATTAGAACCGTTACAATCATTAACAGAACTGAAATATTTATTTATTTTATTTTTCTCTTGCCCATAGTACTGCTCTGATATGCCACTGCATATGCTTCAAAGATGGCTTAAGTGGATGATGGAGATCCATTGTAGCTAGCAGTATGTAAAGGCATGTTACCATCTATCTACACTTCTTTATGTCTGGTATCCCCTCAACTACCCATAACCAATGCATGTTCCTGGGTAGCAGATACTGATTTGACCTCGGTATTAATATAATTGCATTACCATTCGAGACTTGCTACATAAGCCTTTACAGATATGGGACTGTTATCCAGAATAAACAGGACCAGGGGTTTTCCAAATAAGGAATCTTTCTGTAATTTGGATCTCCAGAATCTGCTTGTGTGCCCTGACCCTAAAGGAACAGTTCTGTGTAAAAATTAAATACAAAGCCTGTGCAAAATAAGAAAGTGTTTCTAATATAATTTGTTAGCCAAAAATGTAATGTGTAAAGGCTGGAGTGACTGGATGTCTACTATAATAGCCAGAACACTACTTCCTGCTTTGCAGCTCTCTAACTCTGAGTTAGTCAGCGATTTTAAGGGGGGGGGGGGCATATGGTACATAACTGTTCAGTGAGTTTGCAATTGATTCTCAGCATGCAGCTCAGATTCAAAAGCAACAGTTATGATCCATGTGGCACCCCCCCAAGTCACTGCCTGGTAACCAATCAGTGGAAACCAAGACAGCTACAAAGCAGGAAGTAGTGTTCTATTATATTAGACATCCAGTCACTCCAGCCTTTATACATTACATTTTTTTATCTAGTGTTTCCTTTTACACTGAACAATGCCTTTAAGTCGACTAAAAAAAGAATTTCACCATTAAATAAACCCAATAGGATTGTTTGCCACCAATAAAAATTCATTATACTGTATTGGGATCAAGTACAAAGTACTGTTACATTATTACAGAGAAAAGGGGGATCATTTTTAAAAATTAGAGTTGACTAAAGTGGAGTCTATGGGAGATCACCTTCCCGTACTTCAGAGCTTTCTGGATAATAGAAGTCCAGAAATGGCATTGCATTTTGGTGTTTTCAGTTTGTTGTCCTTACTAGTGTTGCCTAATAACCTTAATCCAAGATTTTTTTTTTTAAAACAGTTTTTTGGCTAATGTGAAATGTATCTTATATTAATTGGGTGCGTGTAGGGGAACCCTAGGAGCAGCTGAACTGATATGCACGGTTTAACATTTTATTGTTACTATCCTTTATGTAACATGGAGATAAAATAAGCAACTATTAACTGGGAATGTTTTAATCGCTCTTTTATTTGGCCTTTAGTGAATATATTCTGTCTGCCTTACATCTTCAGAAAGATCAAGGGGAAAAAATGTTGTCCAGAGTGAGCTTTAACTGCTATTTTTATTGCGCATTAATTCCTGTTTATTGGCCTATTCTGTTTTCCAATTTTAAACAAATTCCCCATAATGCGAGCGCTCATGGAGGTTTTAGAGTAAGCCTCTGTTATTCTCCTTGTCTCATCTCGGGGGGCTCTTGCGCAGCCCCTCAGTCTTGCTGGAGAATATACAGTGCCCGGCATTCAGCGGAAAAAGTCTAAATCACCGACTTCAAATCCTTTGTTAACAATCTAAATAGTGGCAGCTCTGCAACTTCAAAGCCAGTCAGCTTGGTGTGTTTATGCCTCCAATATGTCAGGGACTTAAGCATAATGTTTTATGTATATTGCCATTATGACAGTTGAAAAGGCTAAAAAAGAAAAAAAAAAGCAATTATATAATTGCTTCAAAGAATTATGCATGGGGGATGGAGGCTTTTAAAGAACGCCAGAGCAGCCTTAATTATTATATCACCTGAAGTCGAGCAGTAAAATTATGTCCCAATTATTTGTGATAAGCAATTAAGCCTCATGTTACAAGGCATGAAAGGAATCCCTCTAATATTGTTTTCCTTTCAGCACCAGACTGGGAAAACATTCTCTGCTTTTATTTTTCAGGGTGCGTGGGTGGGGAGAGGGGGTCATTCTCCTGTTTATTGGCCTATTTATCTTGCAGTTGATACAGTGTAAGTGGTGCTAAGGTGATGTGCCATGCTAATCTTTCTGTCACCTTCCCAGCTGGCAGCTTCAAGCCAGGACTTTTTTTTATTTTAGTTTTTTTTTTTAGTTTTTTTTAAATATCTTTTATTTATGTTTTAATGCATTTGAACCACTCTCCTGCAGCAACAGAGACTGAATGGTAGCACAGAATCTGTACGGCAATTAGTAAACTTATGTGTGTGTATATCTATATATTTAAATATATGGCAATATCTTAGGAAGAAGAGCACGGTTTAATGCATCGTTAAATTGTTTTTGCCCGGAGCTGGCAGTGACCAGGGAGGCGCTTTTATTCTATGTAATTATAATATCGGTTCATTTTTAATGATTTTTAATAATTGGTGAAATATATATAAAGAACATGATAATACTTAAGTACGGTGGCTGTTCTACAAAGCTTTGCAATGGATGTTCTCCTACGTATGGCTACTTATACAAAAACTCTTAGGGGTTATTTATATATAAGTGATTTTTTCACGGCGTCTGTTTTGACGCCGAAAAAGTTTATGCCCAAAGCTGTTCCAAGTCGGAATCCGAGAATATCCTATCAAAACCTGCCGAATTCATGTAAAAGTCAATGGCAAATGTCCCCTTAACCATTTGAAGATGTTTTAACCCTCACAAAATGTTCAGAGTTTCGGAGGTTTGAAGTTTGTTTTTCCACGAAATTTGTTTTTCCATTTTTCATGGTTTTCGGGCGTCAAACGTGAAAAATTTGGGTTTTCCCCATGACAATCTGAAAAAGTTGCAGTTTTTCCCAATCCAGTTTTTTGTTATTGATAAATAAGGGCAAATGGTGGGTTCTAGTTTGGTTGGACTTTTTTTTTTTTATTGAAAAGATCAGAAAAATTCAGATTTTAATAAATAACCCCCTTAAATTTGTATGGGCCTATATTTGTTGCATATAAATAGAATGTATATACAGGGTAAGCTTTGATAAAGGGTGGCAGGCAGAGGGCATTATCACAGCTCCCTTTTTGCATGTATGTTATGTTCTTCACCCCCCCCCTTTTTTTCTCTTGAATTGCTGTTAAGTATACAGGAGACTGCTTGCTTCTTGCTGTCAACAGGCTCTGAATTTAGTGAGTATTTTCCTGCTGTGACAACGCGGGATTAACATCCCAGCGATCACCCGGGCCCCAAACCCTGCAATTTAATAGCTTTTTAGGTTCTCTTCTTTTTCTAAACAGCAATTAATCTCATTTTAGCACAATTTTCTCGTTTCTGAAGTCCCCTCAATGAGGAGCTGTTTTGTTCATATTTGGCTTCATCTCCTCTGCATAGTCATTAGAGTCTCCAATTAATGTCACCTTTAGCTGAAGAGTACTCATTTTTATTGAGAAAATGACAGTTGCTACCATGAGCAGTGTAGTGTAATATACATTAATTGCCCCGTAACACTGGTAATTACCAGTTTTTTCCAGGGCTCTCAGTAAACCATCATGCCTAGACAAGACTCGAGCAGAGACAGGATAGTCATTAAGCAGGGGGCCAGTCCCGTTTTCTGCAACTTTCTCATTCCTCTTTAACCCATGAAATGACAACAGAAGAACCTTTAATTAACACAAGGCACATGCCAGTGCCAGGCTAGCAAAGTGGTGGTCCCGTCCCCCTTTTTGTCACTTGTTTTGTCCATCATTTCAACTTCATGAAGGGGTTAACCTGTCCCACAAATATATTTCTTAATTGCAAGTCAAAACTGAATTCTTTCAAACTGTGCCTGCCTTATAGTATAATGTGCCTGCCTTATAGTATAAACTGTAATATGAAATTATTTCTACCTTTACCCCATATATAACTGTCTGATTTGTATTTCAGTGCAAGTCTTTTGCCTGTCTGTTTACACTGTCCTGATTAGAGTGTAAGCAGGATGTAGCAGGAATTCCCCTTTACGTATAAAGCATAGACATTCCGGGTAACTTAACACAGGCCCTGGCCATGCTGCCTGAAAAATGATCAGTTGAAAACTAACATAGTAATCCAGGTGCGTTGAAGCATAAAGTAGAAATAGATTGTGTCCTAGTGAACTATGGATAAAGGAATGTTTTGTACCACTTTTAGATTGTAAGCTCTAAAGAGCTCCTGTATCCGTCAGTATTTGTATGAATGCATCAATGTATTGTACAGCGTGAAAGATATATGTTGGCATGCATAGATACTTCTACAGTAGTGATGTGCGGGTCAGGGTTTTCCTGACCCGCACCTAACCCGCCCTGCTGCCGCCCGCATCCGCTTTTATAGACCCGCGCCCCCGCCGATTACATCACAATGACGTCACAAAGAGCAGACGCGAGTCTATAAAACTGGAACCCGGAAGTCGGATGCCGGCATATGAAGGTTGCGGGCGGGGAGAGCAGGAGAAGAGCTCCGCCCGCCACCCTCGAGGAGCAGTGCGAGGTAGACCCACCCGACCCGCGGGTAAATCCCGCAGGTATCGGGTCGGTCCGCACATCCCTATTCTACAGGTATGGGACCTGTTATCCAGAATGCTTGGGACCTGGGATTTTCCAGGTAACGGATCAGTAATTTGGATCTAAATACGCTAAGTCTACTTTAAAAATCATTTAAACATGTAAATAAACCCAATAGGAAGATTTTTGTTTCCAATAAGGATTAATTATATCTTAGTTGGAATCAAGTACAAGTTACTGTTTTATTATTACAGAGAAAAAGGAAATCATTTTTAAAGGTTCTGATTATTTAGATAAAATGGCGTCTATAGGAGATGGCCGTTCTGTAATTCAGAGCTTGATCACAGGTGTCCAGGTAATGGATCCCACACTTGTACGAATAATTGTATTATGGAATTTATTGTATACATTTGAACACTGATGAATAACAGTATAAGCAATATAATAGCATACAGTAATCTACTAAAAATATTCGTTTTATTCAGCTGATATTAACCCCTTACTCATTTCTCTTGTATCACTTGGCAGTTCATCTGGAAGTAACTCTATGGCCATATACATGCTGAATGTGAATGAAGTAACAAACAAATTGAATCCATGAGATAAAAAAACTAAGAAGAAAATAACATGCTTTATGTACATAATATAAGATTTTATTCAAAGTATTTCTTTTAAACCCTAACATTTTCAGCAACTGATTGTGAAGACCCTAAAACCCTTTAGTTGAGGGGTAGCAGAACAGTTGAATGGACAATGGAGAGTTCCAAGTCTTTGCTATCCAACCATGATTCTGTTGATAAATTCATTTAAGGATTAATTATGTATGTTATTATTTTATTTAAATTTCGGTAAACCCTGTCAAAAACATTTTGGTTTCACATAATCATTAAACAAATTTTAGACTCAGGAACCATGTGTCTCTAAAGAGATCAATGTAGAGGTGTTTAAATATCATGGATTATAAAAGGATCTTAGCTTGATATTTTAATAATACAAGTATGAGATCCCTTATTCGGGAACCCATTATCTAGAAAGCTTTGAATTACGGGAAGGCCATCTCCCACAGAGTCCATTTTAAGTAGATAATTCTAATTTTTAAAGCTGATTTCCTTTTTCTCTGTTATAATGAAAAAGTACTGTACCTTGTACTGGATGGTAACTAAGCTTCAGGAAACCATATTAAAGGCAAACAATACTATTGGGTTTATTTAATATTTAAATTATTTTTAGTTATGATAATCCATATTATAGAGAGACCTCTTATTTGGAATACCGCAGGTCCTAAAAGAATCTGAGTGCAGCCTTCCCCAAAAAGTTATGGTGGTTTGGTTAGCCATTTTTCCCTAGCCAACACCCACTGATCTTTTTTTTATTTTTTTTATTTATTGTTTCACCAAGCCCAGTCCTGATATATTGATAATGGGTTGAGTGCAGAGGACTTCATGTCGTTGTCAGTCCTGAGACCACTTCTGTGTGTCTGTGAATAAACCTAAAGCCTGAAGTCTGTTCCACCTTCTTTAACAATACCACACATTTCTAGAAACTTGCTGTCTGGGTATTGTCCCTAACATTACCTCTATATGTTAGTTAAGGCAGCCCATTTCCCTGATACATATTGCCAAGATTTAGACATTGACACAACCATGCACTGCAGCATTCTACTCCCAGGAGTCCCAAACCCTTGCCTTTCTCTTTTAATCTGTTTGCAATACAACAATCAGAGTCAATGCATTTGTTACTTTGTTCCTCAAGCAGGTTATGGATTGAGAAAGATATATTTTCTTTTTAATGTCCTCACCGTTGTTTATGGAACCATATTTCCTTTGTGTATCAATAACTAACTCGACAATGTTGGATGCAGGTCCCATGGAACTTCATCAGAAGGCAGCAACTTTTCCATAAATGACCACTTTTCCATAAATTGTTACTGGTCATAAGTCTAATCAGATTGTACTTGGATCTAACACAGGCCTTTGATTTACTGTGGCCATATAGGATTCAGGTGGCTTATTGCCTATATGCCCTTCATTTCTTGGGAAGCCTATTTCTAGAGGTTATTCTGTATGCATCCTTTCCATAAAGCTGGTTGTATATTGCTTGATTTTGGTGTGCTCCTCTGTAGCTTTATAATGACATAGACCACAAAAGGCTTATAGCAAAACTAAATCACGGAGAGACCTTAAGTAAAACCCAGTGCAGAAAATAATTGTGTTATTAAAATATTGTTAAACAGGTTTCTGGTAAGTATTAATAGATGACACGCCACTATCTAAACATGTCTTTAAAAAATAGAAAAGAAAATTATGTTTGGGCAGTCTGCCTTTAATTAGGCTTTCTGTGAGCATGGCAGAGAAATGTTCTTTACTACAAAGGTTGCTGAGTCAAAGTGCTGTGTGTACATGGAGGAAAGTGCTTGGGCTAAAAGGTGTAATTCACATTTAAGTGTTCTAGAATGGACAATTCAAAGCAACTTTAAACTGGTCTCCATTATTTTCTTATATAGTTTATTTGCCTTCTTCTTCTGACCCTTTCCAGCTGTCAAATAGGGGTCACTGACCCCATCAGGTCCGGACTGGGAGTCAAAATAGGCCCTGGCATTCCAAGTACACAGAGGCCCAAATAGTCCTCCACCAGCCCCCTGACTAGTGATTGTGTATGTGACCTTATAGCAGCCCCTCTGGCATTTACTAGAACCCACAGATTGCCAGTCTGGGCCTGGACCCCATCCAAAAACCAATGATCTTTAAAGCTAAAAATGTATTGTTACTATTTTTTATTATTCTGCTAAGACCCTTTCCTATTCATATTCCAGTATCTTATTTGAATTGGTGCATGGTTGCTAGGGTAATTTTGACCCTAGCAGCCAGATTGCTGGAATTGCAAACTGGAGATCTGCTGAATAACAAGCTAAATAATTCAAAAGCCGAAATAATAAAAATGAAAACCAGTTGCAAATTGTCTCAAAATTTCGCTCTCTACATCATACTAAAAGGTGAGCAATCCCATTAAATGGGACTCACAGAGGTTCAGTGGTTATCTAACAAAGCAAAGTAGAATTCTGGGTTCAATTCCAACCAGGGGGCAAACTGCAAGGAGTTTGTATGTGCTCCCCTTGCTTTTGTGGGTTTCATCTAGGTACCCTAGTTTCCTTCAACTCCAAAAACATGCAAACAGGACAATTGGTTACTGATAACAAAAATAAATAACCACAATGGGTGGAAATGTTTATAGTGACCTAGATTATAAACTCCACTGGGGAAGGGTCTTATGTGAATGATATGTAATCTCAGTAAAACACTGGAGAATACAGTATGTCTGCCCTATAGCAGTAAAGAATATAATAACATAAGAGGCATTAGCAAATTAGATATATAGACTTTGAGGCATTAATGGAGCCTTTTGTGTGCCCTTGATTGCCATGTAAGATTAATTATGAAGCACATCAATTTGTCTAATATTACTTCTGGATGTCAGGGAGTCTGTAGAAGCATTGGATAACTATAAAAGCTGTGTTCGGCAATGGTATACTGGGTATGCCCTGTACCGTGCACTACAGTATGTTGCAGCCTTGTAAATACAAAAAAGATGATCTCAATGGCAGAGTTGAAAATCCTGGTGAGTGCAAAGCTCATTTGGCATTTGGGTTCATGTTGGTAAGAGAGTATTTTGTGCGGCGGTGGTGCTGGGCTGGAGCAGCAGTGCAGTGTTGTTGATCTCTCTCCGACAGAGGTATCACCCAGCCACAGCTTCCAGCCGGCGAATAACAGAAACCTTTGTTGTATCTTAGTGATAGCACCTGCTTTAGGCAATCACGTCTCTCTCTCTCTGCAGCCATCTCCCTAAATGAGTTTTGTCACCGGCTTTCACGTTGCATGGCGGTGATGAGCTAATGGAAGTGGATGGCACAATTTGTACTGAGCCGGTCCTATTCCCGACGCACAGCTGAGGATAGCTCCCCGCCCAGCCTCAATAGAGAGGTCTCATGATACAGCTGATTTCCCCATTACCCATCATTAACAGGGAAGAGGCGCTCCTGTTTATCTGTTTGTATTGGTGCGCGGCTATCGAATTGTTTATGACAGGACTAATTGGGGTAATTGCAGAGACCAAAATTACCTGTCAGCTGTTTACTCGCATACTTCCCTTCTGCCTGACAAACAATGACAAGTGAGAGACCCCATAGCATTGCTCATGATGGCTTTTCCAAGGTGTAATAAGGACAGTCAGAGCCCAGTTTAATTTGATACAGTCTTCCTTCATATCCAGTCGCCAGTTAAGTGACTTGTCAGCTGTAGAGAAGGAATGTGGCACTTGTAACATTCCCCCCCCCCAGTAAACACACACTGTGCATGGGACAGGAGGCTATGACTGCTTCAGGAAGAAGCCGGCAGTCTCTGTTTGTAGAGCAGGCAGCACATTTATAAAGCCGAGTGCAGGAGTTCAGGTCAGGCTGGGAGGGATAGAAGCGAGCAGAGCGGTGAATTATGACAATATTGGCAAATGTCACGAAGGTAATAGAACTGACTTTTATTAACCTTCAGCAGCCTGTGCACTTTGTTGCTAAACCCGTCTATTCCAGGAGTCTTAAACCGGCTGTCATGAACTGCAACTAGCACTTATTATTATCATCATGTGTTCATAAAGCCCCAACATATCCTTCCACATTGTGCTATAAAAGAATGTATACATCAGTGGCATAACTAGCATCGCACAGGCCTGGCTGCAGGATTTGCACCTGGACCCCACATTGCAGGCAGTCCCCTCCACACTTCCGCCATGCACCTGTATGTATACCTAAACAGTCCAGCAGCAATGCGTGCTAAGACAGCCTAGCTGATTCACCCCTGCACTTACCTTTTTAGCAGGGGGGGCAGATGCACTGTCTGCAATACAAGTTGTGCCTTAAGGTGGCCATAGATGCAAAGATCCGATCGTTCGAATCCTCGAACGATCGGACTCATCGGACTTCCCCATCTCCCGACCTGCCACTAACCTTCCAGATCAAATAAAATAGAAAAAGAACAGATCAGCCGATGTTCTGCCCCTGACAGCAATCGTACGAAAGTTATGTCCAACCAAAGCTAGTGACAGTCTCCCACTGAAGATCGTCAGATTGGCAATACATGCAGTTACCAGGAGCAGATTTTTGTTTTCCCTGTTACATAGTTAAATCGGGTTGAAAAAAAGTCCATCAAGTTCAACCCCTCCAAATGAAACCCACCAAACACCCCTCCATACCCTCATATAAATTATATATGCCCATATCTATACTAACTGTAGAATTTAGTATCACAATAGCCTTTGATATTATGTCTGTCCAAAAAATCATCCAAGCCATTCTTAAAGGCATTAACTGAATCAGCCATCACAACATCACCCGGCAGTGCATTCCACAACCTCACTGTCCTGACTGTGAAGAACCCCCTACGTTGCTTCAAATGAAAGTTCTTTTCTTCTAGTCTAAAGGGGAGGCCTCTGGTACGGTGATCCACTTTATGGGTAAAAAGGTCCCCTGCTATTTGTCTATAATGTCCTCTAATGTACTTGTAAAGTGGAATCATGTCCCCTCGCAAGCGCCTTTTTTTCAGAGAAAACAACCCCAACCTTGACAGTCTCCCCTCATAATTTAAGTCTTCCATCCCTCTAACCAGTTTAGTTGCACTTAGTCTCTGCACTCTCTCCAGCTCATTTATATCCATCTTAAGGACTGGAGTCCAAAACTGCACTGCATACTCTAGGAGGTGATAACCCATGGAGCACTGCTGCTGGAATCAAGTTTTTTAACTCTCCTCATGTCAAGAGCACCAACTGCTGTACCTGCACTGCACACATGGGGGTGCAGGCCTGGGCAAAACTGAACCCCCTGTAGTTAAGCCACCGGTATACAACAAACATAAAGATTACATACAGTGATTGGAGGCTGAGCTCACAGTTAGCAGCAGCTGGAGGGACTCAAGCATGACACCCCTGTTGTGCCCTTTGCTTTTGCTGCTTCTCAGTTCTTATATTTCTCCCACACTCGTCTTTAACACACACATTTTTTTAGTTTATCCCCCCCACACACACACAGCAGACTCTTTTATCTATCTTGTTTCTGTAACCTCCCGTCTCATAGCTTTCTCTCCACTGCATGTTTCCATGTTGTATTTCATGCACTTTTCTCTATGTGTGCCTCTTGACTTTGTCTTTCTCTCTCTCGACTGCTCTCGGCTGCCTGGAGAAGTGTATGAGTGGAAGTCATCAGGAGACACTGAACCATGAAATGATTTCCCCTCTGCATGCAGCTGTAATATAACCTGTCCCACTAAGGTCCACATGCAGGAGCTTTTGTTAAAGAGATTTATTCCCTGAGTTCATCAAAACAAAGCTGATGCAGGGCGAGGAGGGGAGAGGTGCATTCTATGCATGTCAGTAACAGATGGGTGACATACATACATTCTCTTTACTTTTTGTGTTGTTAATCTGCCGCCTCTTCTGTATGGCATTTATATGGGAAAACTCCCCTAGTAGCATATACATAGGAATATACACCCTCCTACCCTATTTTCCCCTGCCTGAATATAGATATGAAAGTAGATATCCAGAACTTGTATTTTGACATGAAACCCTCTTAAATAATATCTATTTACTGTAATTCTACTTCTGTATGCTAACATTTATCTGTACTGGTCCAAGGCCAGCGAGACATGTCTTGCTCCAGAGTTTGCACGTTTAGCAGTGAACACCTATAAAATCGTAGTGCCGTGTGGCTTTTATTTAACAATTTAGATAAATATTGCACAGTATCCCTAGTTTTATGCTGCATGGCCAAAATAATAATTAACACTGCCATACGTATAAGGCTTCTCCTCTTTCATAAAAGTTGTACCCTCACATTCTCTTTGGCTTGCTTATTTTTATTTACACTCCTTAAGCTTTAAGGGAAAAGAATTGGTGAAGCAATGGGTTTCCTCTAAAACGAATCAGAATAAATTTGTTATGGGACAGGCTAAACCTGTGCTTGTGATGATCCGTTATCCAGAAAGTTTCAAATTATGGAAAGGCCATAGTATGTTTAAAACCTCTGTAATTTAGCCAAGGGGACCAAATTTTATTAAATTGCTTTTTCTTATCTGTCATTAAAGAAATCATTTTTTCTAGTACAGGTATGGGACCTGTCATCCAGAATGCTCGGGACCCGGGGCTTTCCAGATTAACTGATCTTTCCATAATATGAAATCTTCATACATTGTCAACTAGAAAATCATGTAAACCTGAAATAAACCCAATAATCTGGTTTTGCTTCCAATAGGGATTAATTATATCTTAGTGGGGATCAAGTACAAGGTACTGTTTTATTATTTCAGAGAAAAAAGAAATACTTTAACATTTGGATAAAATGGAGTCTATGGGAGATGGCCTTTCCGTAATTCGGTGCTTTTTGGATAACTGGTTTCCAGATAACGGATCCTATACCATGACGATTGTTACCATGAAGAAATATAAATTAAAATATAAAACGCCATTTTGCTATAAGCTGTTTGGTAGCATTTGAGTTGAGAGCTTAAACTAAGCCGGCCTTCCATTGGTTTATTAAGCAAAGACTAATAAGGGTGTTTTTTCAATGAGGTTCCTATATACATTTATCATCTATCATTGTATAGACCTGAATCCAAAGGCGTTTTACTGTGGGACAATTCCACCACATAAGGTTTTAGTGCCGATTTGGGCAGCTGCTTTTTAAATGAAAGGGTAAAGGGCAGTGGGTTCAGAATGACCCAGTTGCATAGCTGTTCTATACAGGAAACCAGAAATTAATGGATTAGCTGTAAACTTAACTTCTGCTTCTTACATCCTCATGTCCATGAATATCTATCAGTACAACTGATTATATAAGGACGTGGAAGGTTGCTGGAGAAAAGGACGAAATCTTATTTGATGGAGTCATAGAGGCAGAGATTCCTCAGGTGTGTGTTCCTTTGATGCCACATTCAAAGCTTCAACTTTGCTAACAAAACAGAGATACTTAACTCTTTTTCTTATTCATACTGGACTTTGTTCACTAGAATGGTATAACCCTTAAATCGTCAAGGCAGTACTGAGTGCAAATATCACATGGGATATTGATAAAACAGATTTGCAAATTAAAATTTCCTCTCACCCGATCCTTAAAGTGTAGGTCTATGTAATAAAACTGCATTATTTTTTTATGCCTATTTTATCATTACCTGAGGCCAAAATGGATCATGCTTTTTAAATGGAAGCATTAAGGAACTCGGCTGCATTACATCTATATTTATGTTTCTTCAGGCAAAAAGTAGGGGAGCTAATGGCATGCTGTTTTTTTTTAACTAGTAAGACTGATTTTGGTTAATATGGCTCAATTCTAGATACGCTATTTTCCACTGGCCTATACAGGTATGGGACCTGTTATCCAGAATTCTCGGGACCTAGAGTTTTCCAAATAAGAGATTTTTTAATAATATGGATCATCATACATTGAGTGTACAAAAAAATTAGGGATGCACCGAATCCAGTTTGGTGGTAGATTCTGCCTTTTTCAGAAGGATTTGGTTTCGGCTGAATCCTTGTGCCTGGCCAAACCAAATTCAACCCCTAATTTGCATATGTAAAATAGGTGCATGATGGGAAATAAAGTGACCTTTCATCACAAAACAAGTAAAGTGGATGTTTCCACTTTTTCCGTTCCTGACCCTTAATTGCCATATGCAAATTCTGATTTGGTTCAGTATTCGCCCAAATCTTTCATGAAGGATTCGGGGATTCGGCCAAATCCCAAGTAGTGGATTCGGTGCATCTCCACAAAAAAGAATTCAAACATGAATTAAACCCATTAGGATTGTTTTGCTCCAATATGGATTACTTATTTGTTAGTTGGGATCAAGTACAAGGTACTGTTTTATTATTACAATGGAAAAGGAAATCATTTTTAAAAATGTTAATTCTTTTATTAAAATGGGGTCTATGGAAGATGGTCTTCCAGTAATTCAGGGCTTTGGGGATAATGGGTTTCCAGATAATGTATCCCATATTTGTATATGTTTTGTATAGTGTTCTGTAACCATACATTTATAATTCTGTTCCTACTGCAGGATCTTTCTTTTTTTTTTTGTTTGTAGACAGATATACAAACAAGTTCCCCTAAAAGTGCTCACAGCCTATATAGACAAACAACAATGTGATGTATATTCCCCTGTATATGGCTTAATTAAGCAAGTAATTGTCTCTAAGTTAAAAATGCTAATTCAGGTGACTTTAGAATGTAAATCAAGGGTTTCAGATACAGGTATGGGATCCGTTATCAGGAAACCCACTATCCAGAAAGTTCCAAATTACGGAAAGGCTGTCTTCCATAGACTCCATTATAATCAAATAATCCAAAATTTTAAAGATTATTTCCTTTTTCTCCGTAGGAAGAAAACAGTTGATTGTACTTGATCCCAACTAAGATATAATTAATCCTTATTGGAAGTAAAACCAGCCTATTGGGTTTATTTAATGTTAACATGATTTTCTAGTAGTCTTAAGGTGTGAAGATCCAAATTACCGAAAGACCCGTTATCCGGAAAGCCCCAGGTCCCAATGATTCCAGAAAATAGATCTAATACCTGTACCAGAAAGATTTGCCACTAAACCGAAAATGTAAATGAGTGCATGGCTGGTATACAGGTATGGAATCTGTTATCCAGAATGCTCTGGACCTGGAATTTTGTGGATAACAGATCTTTCCATACCTTAATGGACCAGTAACAGTAATTTTAGTTTTTTTTAAAAAAAATTGTTTCTTTTTAACAAAAAAAACACCAACACAGTTTAAACTTTTAATTCGCAAAGCTTTTATTAAGAAATTACTTACCAATTCTCTACATGCACTTCTCTTCTGAAACGGCGACTGGGCGACGATCAATCGGGCGGTGTTCGATTTCTCCTCCCTGGCTATCTCCTACAGAACACAGGGAGGAGAAATTGAGCACTGCACGATGGTTCGTCGCCGTTTCAGAAGAGAAGCGCATGCAGAGAATCGGTAAGTAATTTCTTAATAAAAGCTTTGCTTATTAAAAGTTTTAACTGTGTTGTTTTTTTTTTTGTTTTTTTTCGTTAAAAAGAAACAATTTTTTTTAAAAAAAAATTACTGTTACTGGTCCTTTAATGAGGGAATGTAATATTGGTTGCTAATGCAAAAATAGTTTGCAACTCAAAAAAATGTTCAAAGTGAACAATTTTGCCTTTGTGAACACTTTTCCCCCATAGTGATTGCAAATGTAAAAGTTTGCGCCGTGTATGTAATAAAACTTCTTAATGGAGAAGTTTACATTTGCTCCAAAGGTTTACAGTATTTTTAAGCAAATGTTGGACCGCTTAAACTTATTTTTTTGGGGGGGGGGATAATGGTTAAATGTTCCCTTTGATTGCAGGACTGTTATCTTCTGTTTCTTTTAGTGCTTCATATCAGGCCTGACTGATTCCAGACTTGTAAAAATGTTTTCACTGAGTCTAAATAGCTGATAAATATGTAATATAACTCTTCTCAGTGCAGACTAAATGTAAAAATGCTTATTTACAAAGGAATAAACTGTCAATTTAACAACTTGTAAAGTGCTTTATCACAGCATGAAAGTGAAATCAATACAAGATTGCCTGAGGAATATTATTGATGACCTTAACCTGCAGGCGGCTTTTATCACCTTGTATTTGAGCCTGATCATTTGGTTTCCTTTTTGAATTAATTAGTTTGCTTTGGTTGGCAGTAAATACAAAGCTCCACTAATAGAAGACACTTGTCTCAGAGAAGCCAACAACATCCGCATTTCCTTTAGGATCAATCAACCGTTAAATAACTCATTGAACTTTCTGTTTTTCCAACTAATTTATTTTTGGAAGCGCAACAGGATTTGATTTCCTTGCCCCCTTCTTCACCTACTCTCAAAGGAAAACAAAGCAGACCTCAAGTCGGTCTTATTAAGGACTGAAGGGTTAAAACGCCATGGCGAGCCACATTTATCTCTCTGTGATCTCCACTGTGTTGTTACAATTTTCTTGGGTCCATGGAAGGTCTCCGCCTTGGGCGCATGTGTTCTCTGTACAGTCTTTTGCATATGTTGCTAGTTTGGATCTTTTTACAAAACTCTTAACAAGGTCCCATTTAGGTCAGTATGCGGGAATGAGCTCCTCAGTCTCTCCAGAGTTGGAGCCCAATTTAAAACATACCACTGGTGTTTCTGCTACTGATTACATTTACATTTGTCAACTGTACTGATGGGAAGGCTAAAAAAGACCACTAATGCCAGTATACATCTTACCTTTGTATAAAAAGAATATTGACATTTTAAATAGCTTGTGTTAAAGTAGAGCACTGATCTGGCAGCATCCAGTAAGAGCAAACTTATAGCAACATTTCTAATGGCTCATGTATGATAAACCCTTACATTAAATCCAGCTTGTCATTGTCGAAATGTGATGCATGCATGGAACTATTTTTAGTACCACTTTATAGATATAAATGATTTTTCTTTATTTGTATTATTTTTAGGCTGATCCATTACAAGAACTAGATTATATATCAAGATATATGTGGGTGTAACATGGTAAATTAGGTTGAAAAAAGACACACGTCCATCAAGTTCAAACCTTTAACTCTATTTTAACCTGCCTAATTGCTAGTTGATCCAGAGGAAGGCAAAAAAAAACATTTGAAGCCTTTTCCAATTTGATTAAGAGGGGGAAAAAAATCCTTCCTGATTCCAAGATGGTAATCAGACCAGTCCTGGATCAACATGTACTATAAGCTATCTTCCATAACCCTGTATTCCCTCACTTGCTAAAGAGCCATCCAACCCCTTCTTAAAGCTATTTAATGTATCAGCCTGTACAACTGATTTGGGGAGAGAATTCCACATAGTAACATGTTTTACATGTGTAACGTGTAGTCAGACCGTAGAGTTTTATAAACGGAAACCATGAATGAAACATATTATCTGTTATTCATAGAGAATCAACACTCTCTATAGAGATTATACATCATCCCATGCCCCCAATGGAGCTCTAAAGACACACACACATACACACACACACACACACACACACACACACTGCAAACTCCTTGCAGTGCCCTGGCTGGGATCAAACCTAGGACCTAGGATCCCAGCACTGAAAGACAGCAATGCTAACAATTGTGCGTGTAGGGTCATGATTTGTGGTCTGACAACTTTACTCCATCAGTCATAGTAGGATCAGATATAGCTAAATGGTACAACCAGACTGATTAACTTAGACATATATGTCTAAAGCTGACCATACATATGGAGATCTGCTCGTTTGGCTAGGTCCTTGATCTGACGGAATTTTTACCCCAGCCTACTTAATCTGTCGGCCGTTTATATCTGCCCATGTATGGTGACCTTAACTGAAACTGACTTCCTTTGTCAGTATCAGAAAAATGTAATGTCTATATACTGTCCATTGATCTGAGAGTCTGCCTTCACTAAATAAAAAGCTGTAACCTGATGTCCTTTTCTAGAATTCACCTCTCCTCTTGAAAAACATTGGCTTGACTGTCCTTAGGACCCCCATTTCTTAATGTTTCATGTATTTATGTTGTAACAATTCATGGATCTCTCCTACCAGGTGCCAGTTCAAGGGTTACAGTTTGTAAAGTTCATACCCAGATGAAATGGGGCTTTTATAGGACTAAATGGGGGACGCAACTCGCTATTATCCAGATCTGCCTGATGAAGTGGCCCATTTTGGTATATTATTAAACCCATCACTTTTTTCCTTATGCACCAGCTTTTACTACATTTGCTAAGGTTTCTTTAGCTTTATTGATACTACAGGTATGGTATCCCTTATCTGGAAAGCCCTGGATTATGGGAAGGCTATCTCTCAAATAATTATCATTTTTTTTTAAAACATTTTCCTTTTTCTCAAATAATAACACAGTACCTTGTACTTGATCCCAACTAAGTTGCATGAATCCATGCTGGTGGCTATATTGTTAAATAACAAGGACCCAAAAACTATCTGGGGCAGATTTATGAAAATTCAAATTTAAGTATTTTTAAGATTTTCCTAATTGAAAAAACTCTGATAAACTAAGTTTCTCAAAAAATGAGGATTGCTAGCATTTTTATCAGGAAAGCTCAAATTGCGGAAAATCAATCATGTAAAATTGAGAAACAAACTTGTATGCATTGAAAATTATTTCATCCATTTTGATAAATTAGGGCTGTTTAAAATAACTAAAAATAATGGATTGGATACTACCCACTGACGATATTGAAGCTTGTCTGGTTTTTTTTGGCTGCTCAATTTTTCTCTTCCAGCTTTTTTTTTTTTGATTGATAAATCTCAAAAGTTTGAATTTTTGCCCAATTTTTTCAAATTGTGGAAATATCAGAGTAATATCAGAGTTTCGTTAATGGTTTCCCAGTTTTTACCTAACTGCGGTAATTGACTCAACATTACATAGTCGCTGTTAGGAAGACAGACAGAGGATATGCAAGAGTGTAGAGTTGAAATAAAAACAATCTTACAAGGCTGAATTTCATCAAATGACTTACAGCTGCACATCATTTTCAAATATTAAGAAATCAGGAGAAACTCCAGTTCATCTGCACAGGCCTTTTACACTATGCAAGCTTCAGGTTACATCATAGCTTATGCCTTAAACTTGCAACAATCCATGTAAAGACTATTGTGTGTAATAGAGTTGCCTCTTGGTCTTGAAATTATCCTATCATCAGAACGTTAGACAGCAAAATGATACTATAAACATTTTTCAGTCCTTTGGGCTTTAGTCTTGTGCTTTTGTATGGAAAAGTAGCTTTACCGGGATGTTCTCCATAACAGTTGCGCAGAGTTTCCAGCTTTGATTTATAGCATAATAAAGAGGGGCAAAGCCTGTATACTTTTTACTTAGTTGTGTGATTATTTTTAGGTGGATCCACATGATCATGGTCTGGAAATATATTCAGGCTACTCCAAATACATGTTTGGGACGTGTGGCACAACATCCATGTCCATATGTTAGCTTCAGCCCAACTGGACCATCTGTATCTGAGAGGACTTATTGTTCAGACCAGGCATGAGTTGGACTCGTATGCGGTTCATCAAGTTCTGAATATTTGGTTCTGAGACACCTAATAGGGGCCACTATTTTTGAAGACCTTTAGACTTTATGCCAACACAACCTAAACATGATGGAAGTCAATCATGTAATTGCTATCACAGTGAATAAACCTCTGTGTAGCATGTTTTATTAAGGAATATGCTTATGTCTTTAGTACTTGCACAAAATATTCCTTTATGGGAGGGTGGATTGTGACTTTGCTGCTCCATTTCCTTCATTTTATTGCTCATCTATGTATAATTCCGGTGGGAATCTTTTTTTTCTGCTGAATTGCAAGCCAGGACAGATAATTTTATCTTGAGGCGTGCTATGCACGTGTTTGTCTTTCATTTTAGTGTTTGATTGCATATATATAACCTCAATGTATTGAATATTTAGCAATAAATAGGTCTCCCAACACAATCTTTCTACCACTCGATACTGTTCAATTTAACACAATTTATACTATTATTGAATTTGTGGAGTGTTCTGTATATATATTGTCCTTTTATGTTTCTGTTCCACGGGTTTCTTAGTGATATAGTTATGCGGGTGTATTGAAGGAGACTAGGTGATGATAGTCTCAATCTCTTTTTCACTAATGCTGCCACTCTTCCCAATCTTTATATCGTTTAAGGGCATTTTTTTTTCACTTTATTTGTGAGAATGTTGGTTTATAACTGTGTAGTCAATCCTTAATTATCTTTGGGACTTTCAAGCTGAATGTAAAATTATTAACTTAAAGTGATATTGTTGAATGCATATTGAAACTTTAAGCTAAAAGCAGCATGCCAACAACAAAAGTTTTGAAAATATTGGCCAACCGGGTATTAAAAAATACTAGGGCATGGTTGCCATTTTGAAGGTTCTAATGCCATTTTCCCAAAGCATTGTTTTATGCTTCTTACTTAGGTGAGATAGGCCTCTTGTTTGGATTCTCAGGCAATGCACATTATGGGGCAAATTCACTAACCTCCGTAAATTCTTCAGCGACGGCTTTGCTCACATCGCAACACTTCACCAGGCGTAGATTCGCCAGGACAACGCTAATTCACTAAAATCCGAAGTTGCGTCCAGGGCGCCGACATTGCGCTAGCATTACTGCGCGAAGCTGCACTAGCGTTGGCTAATTTGCATACGGTGGGAAGTTAAAGTCGAATGGACGTATATGTTGCAGCAAATACATTATACTACACAAGCCCAGGGAAACCTTAATAATGTGAAATAAGTTATAATGCCCTACACATGAGCCCAGTGTATAGTTTATGTTCCATATGGTAGGAAATGTATGGGAGAGCCCGGGTACCCAAAAAATTTTTTACAAACTTTTGCAGTCTATCACCCTGAAAAAACTAAGATGCCACCGTTGTTGAAAATTTTTCAACTAAAAATTGAAGAAGCCCTATACATTCCATTGCACTTCGCCTGGTCTGAGCTGGCAAAGGCAAGTCTAACTGAACAGGTAACGTTCAGTAAAATGCGCATCTTAGTGAATTTGCGAAGTAACGCTCTTTTGCCAGAGCAAAACTTTCCTCGCGAAAGAGTGTGAAGTAGCGCTAGAGTCGATCTCCTTCACTAGCAAAGTTACACAATCGCCAATTAGTAAATCGGCAAAGTACTGAAATGACGTCACGCTGGCGAATTTTCGCTAACGTTAGTCACTTTGCCCTTTAGTTAATTTGCGCCAATGTGTATATAAGGAGTATTGTACTGGTAAGTGGATCCAATGCAAATTACAGAATTCATTTTATTTCTTCTTAGCTTATTACACATAGCCTGAAGAGTGCTAGAGACTTTTTGTTGTTGTGCTAATTATTTGGATTTTATTAGATATAGAAAAGTATATTGGGGGCAGTCCAGTAGTAGTAGTAGATCAGCTTTAGCAAGGAAGGGCCTTCAGCAGCCCCCACACACCAGACCCATGGGGTTTAGTCCAGTAAGCTGGGCTGTGTAGATAATTCACCGGCTGCCAAACATTTAATAAACTACCGAGTTAGCAGCTTTTGGCAGAATTGGTATGAGGTGAAGCCAGAGGTTCGCAGCTGGTCTGAAGTCTGCAGCCAAATCCTTTCTGAGGTCTAAAGAATATATGTGTAGTAAAAACATTCTAATTAATCGCTGCACTGAGAGCAATCCTCCCTGTGTATAACAGAACAATAGTGTGCAATTTTCCTTATTAAAGCTAATTTAACCTTTACATCTGCAATTTTCATACAGAAATACAAGGTGGGTTCAGTTATTGATAGACTATAAAATTGCTTTATTGCCTTGGTTGAGCATTATTTATGGTGTGCTTATTTATAGGTAACATACATGTAAAGAACTAGTGCAAAAAAAGCCTCCAGACATGTTTATTTGGGAGTATTTTGGCCACAGCCCTGACAGCAGCGTGTTTTTAAGCGCTTTTTGGCCAGACTAAAGACAGATGAATGGTTTTTCTGGATAGAATCATTTATCCTAGACATGCTTTACTTGGTTGACGTCCATTTCCATGTAACAGTAAACAGTGTGTGCTTTTACTATAACACGGTCTCAGGAGGGAAGTCATTATGCCTTCTTGGGCTTAGAGATGGTATCTCAGCAAATGGTCTGCAAGCAGGACAGGGACAAATCTTTAAATCAGCAGCCGCCTAAACCTTCTGAGCAATGTCGCAGACTGTTATAGATAGCACTTCTCAGTGGCTTCTGGAAACACAGGGATCTGATGTCTGATAAAGGAGGTTCGGAGACCACAAAAATAAACATTGTATGTTGTGATGAATGGTGTGCTCGTTTCACCGGGACATGCACCTTCATCAGACCGGATAAGCGTGTTATTGGTTGATTGTGAGGTCCTGCTGTGATGGCATCTGCAGGCTGAACATCTTTCATGGTCTTTACGTGCACAGTTATGAAATGACTCTTGGATGAATCATATCTGTGCCAAATGTTTCTGTTGCATCAGCAATATATAGTTACTATCATTCTCTTTCTCAGGACCTCAACGACTGGTGAATTAAAAACCGAATCCAGTTCCACCTTTTTACAGCCTGTGTGAATGATTGAGTGCAAAATATATACTGTCCTTAATAATACAGTTGGATGATCGATTACATGACCGTTGGTCAATAGCAGTGCAGTATACTGGTGGCAAGGATGAATATAATAATAATATAAGATATATAATAAGATATCCAATGATAATTTAATAAGATTGCCCCAAATGCCTGTACAGGTATGGGATCTGTTATCCAGAATGCTCGGCACCTGAGGTTTTCCGGGTAACGGATCTTTATGTAATTTAGGTATTCATACCTTAAGTCTACTAGAAAATCATGTAAACATGAAATAAACCCAATAGGCTGGTTTTGCTTCCAATAAGGATTAATTATATCTTAGTTTGCACAAGGTACTGTTTTATTATAACAGAGAAAAATATTCATAATTTTAAAAAATTTGTATAGACTAGAGTCTATGGGAGAATTTTTGTAATTTGGAACTTTCTGGGTAACAGGTTTCTAGATAACGGATCCTATAAGTGTATTAGTAGAATTTTCTCTGTGTACGAGTCTCATCTTTTAAATATCTAATTTGCTTTCTTTCTAGGGTTGCTGCAAATGCTACTTTTATTTGATTCTGTTTCTTCCCCGGTGCTAGTACTGCAATATGAATTTATGTAACACGTAGTTGATTTCATCTACTTGTTTGGTCTTTTAGTATTTCTTTACCCTGCCCTGTTGCATAGCGGAGAGCTATGAAAGTCGGGTGGGCTGATTTATTAAAAATTCAGGTTTTGGCTTTGCAGCAAAAAATTGGGATTAATTGGGAAAATGAATTAATCTCCCCTTCTGTGTTGGTTTTGGTTAATGGTGGAGTTGCCTTTATATAAAGATTTAAAGGTATCTTGAGTAATTTAGAACTGGTTATCAATCTATTCATGGTAGTTTTCATCCATTTCAACACAATGATAGTAAGATCTCACCAACTTCAATTTTGCCTAAAAGTTGTTCTTTATCCTCTTATAGAAAATAATAGAATTTCACCAGGTCGGAGTGCACCAGATCCAGGATTTGGTTCAGGATTCAGCCACATCATTTATAGAAAATATTATTAAAATTTGCAATTGGGGTTTCTGCAATTTGAGGCAAAAAAAAAAAAAAAAAGAGTTGGCAATTTTGTTTTTCAAACTGCAATCTTCGTGATTTATCGAATCATGAAAATTTGAATGAAAAACTCCACCACCTAAAACTCGGTTGTGAAGTTTGATTTGAATTTAGCAATTCAATGTTCCTTTGTTTAAATGCAATCGTGTTTCTTTTTTTCTTAAATATTCTATTGACCAACTAGAGGGAAATAAATCACTATTTCAGAAAAAATCGTGCATGTTTAGAATTTTTTTCATCGCATTTTATTTTTTTAAACGTGCGCTTGCAAATTGATTGTGTTGAGCTCAGTCAAACCCACAGTCACATGACCATTTTTCATAAATAATGTCTCCGATTTTGTTTTATTGAATTTGTTTTATTAAATTTGATCAAATTCCAAACTTATCGATTGAGTGCTCATTTCCATGGGGGGTTGTACCTTTTTGCGTCTTTTTTGTTTGCACTGTACAAAAACACATTTTTGTATAAAGTTTATTGCAAGCCTTTGATAATGCTGTAAGGTTGGAAAGGCTTTGATACGAAACAGCTTTACATAAGAGCATTTGTTTATTTTTCTTTTAAAGCCAACCAAGTTTCAGTGCATATATACTCCGAGATCTCTCCATTCTCTTCTGTACTAACTGAGCGGCAACAAAAGCCACATCTGTAAACGGCCTGATCTGGACCATTAGGTTTATATAAACATCCCTGCTTGATTGGAGAGTTACATTCATGCTCCATTTTTGGAGAACCTGGAAAAAAGGAGAGAAATAATTGATAGTATAAAATAATATACCAAACAAACATTTCTTTTACTGTTAGTAAATGTGTATATAGTGTGTTTCACGCGATATGGTTTGTATTTACAATAATTATCCTCTTACTCAAAATAAGAAAAAAAGGACCCAAGTCTATTTTTAAGGTGGCACTGGCACATTTTTAATTTGTGTGGTATAAATGCTAAAAAAATATATACAGGTATGGGAATCGTTATCCAGAAGCCCGTTACTAGAAAGCTCCAAATTACAGAAATGCCATCTCCCATAGACTCCATTTTATCCAAATAATCCAAATTTATAAAAATGATTTCATTTTTTTCTCTGTAATAATAATAAAACAGTAGCTTGTACTTGATCCCAATTAAGATATAATTAATCCTTATTGGAAGCAAAACCAGCCTATTGGGTTTATTTAATGTTTACATGATTTTCTTGAAGACTTAAGCTACGAAGATCCAAATTATGGGAAAGATCCATTATCCAGAAATCCCCAGATCTCAAGTCTGGATAACAGGTCCCATACCTGTACATGATAAAATGTCTCTCTGCTTTGCATTCTTCCACCATAGGTTAAATCAGATTGCACTACAAGTTTAAAGGGGCAGTACACCTTCAAAAAGTTGTTGTTTTTTTTCTAAACGCCACAACTAAAGACTTTTGGAGGTTTTGGTTTTGTTCTTTTGCAGAGGAGCATACTATATTTACCAAAATGACAAATATTGCATTAGTTATGGGTTAGGGTACAAAAAAACTCTATATAGCATCAAATAGTCAGTTAAAGTCTCCTTTTAAGATGAATGGACCCTCATCCCATATGAATTCAGCTTTCAGTAGTGTTTGTGCACCTACATATGCTGGGTGGAAATGTTCTTATTTTGGTGTCTAAGGGTGATCATTATTTTTGTGCGAAAGGCGAGTCCTTAATAAATAGGTTATGTAAGCTTGTCTTTATGCTGAGATGGCATTTTGTACTTCTAGGGGAAGATTTATCAACGGTTGAATTGAAAAATCTAATTTTTAAATTCGAATTTCGAGCTAATTTTAGAGTACTTTGACTAGGGAATAGTCCAAATTTGATTAGAATTTGAAAAAAACCCAAAAGTTTTGAATATCGAAATTTAACATGTACTGTCTCTTTAAAAAATTAGACTTCACTTATCGCCATCTAAAACCTGCCAAATTGCTGTTTTAGCCTATGGGAGACCTCCTAGAACCTATTTGGAGTCATTTGAAAAATCAAAGTTTTCTTTTTAAAATACTTCGACTCAAATGAGATCCGAATTCTATTCGAACGATCGATACAGCCTATTAAAAATGAGTTGATGGGAGTTTAAAAAAACTCGAGCCTTGATAAATCTGCCCCCTAGTGTGAGTTTATCTTGGATTACATTTTGATTTTTAGAATTAATGAGTGAAGGAGTTAAGAATGAAGCTTCCCATCCTCGGTGCAGCTTTGGGTTCCATGTGTTTTCCATAATGAGTCATCTTTTCACTCTTTCACTGTTGTTGCCGGAAAACTTTGGAGACGCTGCCTGACGAACCTTTGTTTTCTAAACATCCATAGTCCTCTTCATTTCTTTATAACCTGCATTAGTGATGACATGTCCTCAAGGCAAAATATTCCCTTTATAAGACAAATGTTTACTTTTAATACGGAGAAGCTAAGAATAAGGACTTGCCGATTTCCGTAGACTAAAGTAAAAGAGTAACCCTGTTGCCATAAAAATATTGATTGTGTATTTTGCTTTTTATGGAAATTGAATCAAGGCAGATGGATGGAATATTGTATTTACAGTACATGTATAAAGTCTAGAGGTTGATACAAGCACTGTGCCTGCTGTATTACACAGATAAAAGAAAAACCGAACATATATCGTGGGTTTTTTTTAACTTTGCAATGCTTTAATGTTATAATTGCTGTATTATTCTGAATAATACATCAACTTTAGGTGATTAATTCAGCCTCTAGAAACAACTAAAGGTATATGATTTATAGGAATAGTCAATCCATTGCATTTGTGCTAATTCAGTTATTATTATTAACATGTATTTATATAGCGCCAACATATTGCGTAGCACTGTAAAGTAAATGTGATTATACAACTAAATCTCATGAATTATATACATATGGGGTTACATACATCACAATCAATAAAAAGGTGAGGAAGGCCCTATGCAAAGGAGCATACACTCTAAAGGGAAGGGAGTAATACACAAGGTGTGGGAGTGGACAAGATCGAATTAAGTGGGTGAGAAATGTGGTACTGATTGTGGTGTTGGTAGTTGGTTTGGTAGTTAAGTGAGGGTAGGCTTCTCGAAAGAAGTTAGTTTTAAGAGATTTCTTGAAAGCAGAAAGGTTGGGAGAAATCTATACCTATAGACTTGAAGAGCAGAGACTTGAAGAGTCGAGGTTGACCCAAAGCCACAAGTATCCGTCAGATGCTAACCAAGTGGTTGTTTAGAATGACAAGGGACATGACAGTTTTCATTTTTCGTCTGCACTGACAGGAGCAGTGACGTTTATCCAACCATGTTCTCTGTGGGGTCATCAGGACCCCTAGTTAAATGGCACGGCTATTTGTGTCAACTTCTGGGCTGAGAATATGATATACCACACGTTTGTGCAATTGATGCGTGTGCCGTAATGTGGTATTAGAGGAACAAACATTGGGGCATGCTTTGGGCATCAGTGCTGCAAGTGACTATTTCCTTATTTTCCCAAACCACAGAATTAAACGAAATATCTCTCATAAACCGAACTTTATGTATTTAGCATACTAGCAATGCTTTATTTTCAGAACAAAATCCAGGCCAACTACTTTTCACTGCCTGATACTTAAACATGAAGATGGGGGGGAATTAGCCTTTTTAGTTTGATGTGTAAGCTGGCGCTCGCAATGATTACCAACTAAATAACCTTTAATCCCATCACATTCTTGTCAGGAGGCGTGAGTGATTGATCTGTGCTCTGCAGGCCATGGGGAACCCAGCAATAGCAGGCTAAAGGTTGATTCCTTAGGGAATAAACATTGGGAATGTAAGGCAGACCAATTACTTGGGTTTAATGCATGCACACTATGCTAGCTAGGCCTCGGGATACCATAATGCCTCTGCCGATAGCTAATGCACCACACTCTAGTAAAGGATATGTACTTGTAGGGCATTTTACCTTCTTGAAAGGGATACTAACCACAAAAAATACAACTTTTCAATTTTGTTTTACATTATATTTAGGATACTTTTATTGTACAACATTGCTTACATATGTGCTATATTTTAGAAACAGATTTACTTCTACTTAGGTCTTTGCCTTATCCCAGCATGTCATTTCTGACATGCATCATTGCTGTCTGTATCGCTCCATTCTGTCTCACAAAAATGTCATTTCTGACATGCATCAGTTCTGTCTGTACTTTGCTCCATTCTGAGTCTCAAAAATAGTAGCGCTGAAATTCATTATGGCCATCTGTGCCGAGCACCTTCAGAAATGGTGACACTGACATGCTTTGTGACTATCTGTGCCTGGCTCCCTCAAAAATGGTAGCCCTGAAATGTTTCATGCCCATCTGTACCTAGCATCCACAAAATGGAAGCTTTGATATGCACATGGCAATCCGTGCCTACCTCCCACAAAAATAGTAGCCTGAACTTCATCATGACCATTTGTGCCTAGCTCCTTCAGAAATGGTAGCCCAGACCTGCATCATGGCTATCTGTACCTAGCTCCATCAGAAGTAGTAGCCCTGACCTTCATCATGACCATCAGTGCCTAACCAAAAATGGTAGCACTGACATGCATCATGTCTATGTGCCAAGCTCCCTCAAAAATGGCAGCTGTAACCTGCATCATGGACATCTGCTGCTAGTCCTCTCACATCTTCAAAAATGATAGTCCTGATGTACATCATGGCTATCTGTGCCTAGCTCCCTCAGAAGTAGTATCCCTCACTTGCATCATGACCATCCGTGCCTAGCACCCTCAAAAATGGTAGCACTGACATGCATCATGTCTATGTGCCAAGCTCCCTCAAAAATGGCAGCTGTAACCTTCATCATGGACATCTGCTGCTAGTCCTCTCACATCTTCAGAAATGATAGTCCTGATGTACATCATGCGTGTCTCATGCGTGTCATGCGTGTATCTGTGCCTAGCTCACTAGAAAATAGTAACCCTGACTTGTATCATGACCATAAGTCCCTAGCTCCTGAAAAAATGGTAGCCCTGCCCTAAATTATGGCTATCTGTGCCTAGCTGCCTAATAAATGGCTACCATGACATGCTTCATTGCCATCTACAACCAGTCTTCTCCTCTTCAAAAATGATAGTCCTGACATGTTTTATGGCCATCTGTGGCTAGTCTCTACTGTCTTCTCTACTGACATGCTTTATAACTGACTGCGCCTAGCACAGGCCGGCCCCCCAAAAATGTCAATTCTTACATGCTTCATGGGTGCCTGCACCACTTTTCCTTTTGTTTACTAAAATACCATTCCTAGCATGGTTCATGGTCTTCGCCCTATTTCCATCATGTCCCCTTGGAAAGTCATACCTGCCTCGCATCTTGGTTGTCTAGTTGGAGTCTAGTCTAGTTCTTGTGGTCTCTTGCATTCCAGTTTTTTCCATTTTTCTTGCAGTCATTTGGCTACAGTTGGAATTCAGATAATAATAACATTGTGCTTCAAGGAATGATTAAAGCCTGATTCTGACCCAGTGGGTTTTGAAGCATAGCTAGGACAAGATGCTGGTCATATGCCATCTACAAACCAGTTTCACCCCTTGTTGTTGGACAGAGTTCTAGAGCAGCATTGGCGATACAAAGCATGAAACAGTTTTGTTGGTGAAGACGCGCCGTATAAAAGCGTATGTCCATGTACAATGTAGCTAATTAAATAGGCTGGGCCATTTCCCATACTTCACGTTCTGCGTGGTGCTCCCAGGTATCCCTGTGCTCTCTGAAGATGCAGATGTGAAGTGATCATGCCGTAGTCTGGGAATCTGCGGGAAAAATATCTGTGTTAAATAAGCCCTGACACAGAAAGCAGAGCCCATATTAAGTAACCACAAGACACAGTCTCACATGTATTTACAGGTTTATGTGTTAACTGAGACTGACTTTTAGAGGCTGCCTTGCGGTTTAAATACAACACAGAGAACACGATGATGTGCTTTTTCTAACCAATACTGGTTACGCAGTTAGAACATTGCTACTTAATCATGGGAAGTGATTGGGCCAGGATCCAACGTCTCACCCAGAAACTGTCTGATGGTTTGTATTCAGCAAAGTCCAATCCTTGTGCAGAAATAACAGTAATCCTTCAAATTCAGAAGTCAGAATACTCTAGAAAAGGAATGGATGCATATATCAGGAAAAAAATATGATGAAATTATAGGGATAATTTACACAAAGCATGTATAATTTAGGTGTAGAATTGATAAACTCTATAAACAATGCTCTCAAGCCTGATTGCGGTTCTGTTTGCAGTTTGCATATACTTTGGCACACGATCCACATTCAGCTTGGATGCAAGCGAAAATAACACTTGCCTTGACTTTGTATAACGTACATGGCTCCTTTTGAATGCTGGTGCCAGTTTAGGGTTGCCAACTCTTTCTCCCGGTGGAGACCGGGCAGGGGGCGGGGCTGTGACATGTGGGCGGGGCTGTGACTCGACAATTGTCCGATCGCCGGGTCAATCATGGGGAATCCTGCCCGGTTTTCTTTATCTGGAAATCGGGGTAGAAAGTTTTGACCCGGGCAGCCCATTAAAATACTGGGCTGTCCGGGTCAAAACCAGACAGATGGCAACCCTATGCCAGTTAGAGGCAGGCAAAAAATATGCAGGGATTCTAGGAAAGGTCGTTGCATTGTAGGCCTTAGATAATGTACAGGTATAGGATCCGTTATTTGGAAACCCATTATCCAGAAAGCTCAGAATTACAGGAAAACCATTTTATCCAAATAAACAGTTTTTTTTTGTTTTGTTTTTATGATATATATATAATTAATCCTTATTGTGTGCAAAACAATCCTGTTGGGTTTATTTAATATTTTTAGTAGACTTAAAGTATGGGGATCCAAATTATGGTAAGAACCCTTATCCAGAAAACCACAGGTCCCAAGCATTCTGGATAACAGGTCCCATACCTGTATATGCTGTATATTTTGGCTCCCATGAGTTGTACTTGTCATATATATTAGTGCCCACTATACAGAATGAGGGTAGCCTCCCCAATAAATATATATATATATATATAGGGTAAGAGTGGCCATAGATGTAACAATTATGATCTTTCCTGCAACCAAAAGATTGTTAATTTCAATACAGACGTGTCAGAGTTGAATCGTCAGATATACAGTTGGAAAACAATAGTATTGTACCTGTATCTGACACTTCAGCACTAACAGTGGGTGATATTTTAAGGCACCTAATCAAAATTTTCCGGCCGGACGATCCGTATACCAGTTGGCTCGTCTCCCGCCATACACGCACTGAATATCGTACGTACAATATTATCGGTGCATTTATGGCCACTAAAGTATAATGAGCAGTAAAAGGTCAACTGCCCAGGATTTGTAGAGGTAGACAATATATGTACCTTGTTAGTAGAGGTAGAAACAATGCTACTAGTATTTAACTTATTAAACCAAGCTTCATTTGGTTTGCTTAAAGGCAATCCCGACTGCCTTTCCTTGTACCTTCAACCCAGCAGAAACCTGCTTTTACCAATGGCAGTTCACCCAGCAAATATAGACCAAAAATAAGTTGCAAATATGTAGGGTGAGGTTTGCTCCTATTATTGGTACTGAGGCTGAATAATCATATCTTGTCTGCCTTGCTTGTGATGTTATCTGCTGAGCTGCATATACAAGCCTTAGGCTGGGTACAGATAACCTGATTGATTACCAGTTAGCAAGGTGTTTATTCATCTTTATAAAGTGTCAATAGCTATTTGTTCTGTCTGCCATTTGTATTGTGCAGTTATGCCTAATTGGCACATGAGGTGTTTATTGCTCATTATTACTTGATAATGTACTGTGTATAGGCGTGTATAGTATGGGGTGCTTTTCTTTAACTGTGTGTGCCATTCACTCTCACTGATTAAGGTGGTCTGTGGGTATACAGTATATATTGTTTCATGCTCAGGCTGCTGATATATGTATGTATAACCTTATTTATAAAGAACTAGAGCTACAAGGATAAGCAATGTTATACAGTCTTACAATGCACAAAGTAAACATAGGGAATAAAAATATTCTACAAATACAAAACATGCAAATACACAGAGACTAAGTGTCATGTAGTAAGAAGACGGTAGGAAAGAGGTCCCTGCCCCATAGAGCTTACAGTCTAAGTGGGTTGATAACATACAGGCACAAATTGGAGGGCCTTACGGGTAGTGATTGGCGAATTTGCGCCGTTTCGCTTCGCCGAATTTCGCGCGAAACGGCTGAAAATTTGCGAAACAACGCCGGCGCCCGTTTTTTGACGCCGACGTCAGTTTTTTCAGAATTTTTTTTTTGATGCCGGGGAATTTTTGCCGCAAATTTTTGCCGCAAATTTTCACTGGCGTTTCGCGAATTTATTCGCTTGCCGCGAATTCGCGCCTGGCGAATAAATTCGCCCATCACTACTTACGGGCAGCAGTAGGATTTCTCTGTATATCAGTATGGAACCATATTCACATGTTATCCTTCCTTATTAAATACGAGAATCATACATAAGTCCTAAGCTTTCCTACATCTAATAACCCATAACAACCAGCCAATCAGATATTTGTTTTGCAACAACTGACCAGTAAATACTACTTGCTTACTCTGCTATCTTCTTTTAAGGCCTTTTAGATAGAGGTGCAACGTGACCTTAGCATAGGATCTAATCTACCATATTATTATGTAAATTACTTTTTGCGATGAAAAAATTTTGAGGACGGAGTGCGCGTGTGTCAAAGGTGTACAAGTCTAGATACTGTACATATGCATTCTCCCGTGCAGTGTGCATCACAATCTTTTGGGGAATTAATCCATCATTATTTCCTTCCAGGCCCTTGATCTGACCATGGAGAACTATAATACCAAAAAGTCTCTTCTAATCAAGCAACAAGTGAATGTAATGTTAAAAACTCAGCTTTTTTATATATATATCTTTTTGTTTTTCATCTGAAAAGCTCCGGTTTATTGTGCATTCAGCTGTTACGTTGCCTGGAAGCATGTCATGCCGTACCAGAATGCTTTTTGAAGCCTCCGACAGCCCAGCAGTCTGTAGAAGACCTGGGCCAGATCAACAGCTGTGGTGAGCAGGAGACTTTTGTAAATGTATGAGTCTGTGTAAGATTATCCAGATATCAGCTTGCACTGGCCTCGGCGTGGCCTGGTTCCAATCAAGCCCTAAAAATAAACACCAGTTAATCACCTGAGGAGCAACTTGAGTTGACAGGAGCTTTGACTGTCTTGAACCTCAGCCTGAAATCCTTCAAGCCCTTGGCTCGCATTCCCCTGTCCTCCCAGGGAGGGAGCAATGTTACTCATCCAGGAAGGAAAAGAACTCTTGATATACCACTCCTCCTTTTGTGCAGCTTGTGCTTTCCGTTTTTTTTCTGGAACAGCACATGGGATAAAGTCCCAAAGATGTAAAATGAATGTTCTTTTTCTGCAGTTCCTGGGTAATGCCCTACCCATAAACCATTACATCTGCAAGAACTTCAGCCAGATGGTTGGGATGTTTGGTTTATTGTGGTTATATGGATTTCGTTATCATTGCATCAGAATAACTGCAGTGAGAGGCTCAAAAGCCTCTTACAAAGAGTTCTGAATAAAGGGTAACTAGCCCTAAGAATGAACTTTTGGGATGTAGACAGTAGCAATGTAAGAACTCTCATGACAGATAATGCTTTATTTTTTTTATATCCATTTGTGAATTAACAGCCGCATTATTGTTTAATGCTACAATGAGAACTTTTTTTTTTTTTGCTGTCACGGCTAATGTCCTTATAGACCAGATAGCAATCTGATCCATTCTGACATGGAACCAAACTAGAAACATAGAATCTATGGTGCCAGCACAATGCTGCATGTTTACTGTGCCTCTGGATTTCCTATTGTTCTGAGATTAATGGCAGATACATACAAAGGTGCCTGCCTGTATTTATTCTTTGCCAGTTCTCCTAAGACTTGACCCAGGTAACTGGAAACAATGGAAAATGCTCTGTATATTCTTTCAGACTCGTATGAGACTGTAAATTGTAGGAAACCACATCTGGCTTTATTCCACTGTTACTTGATATCCCAGGTGATCCATATCACAAGGTGAATATTACAGAGAGCATGTTAGAAACATTTTTAAAAGGAAGAGTTCAGGCTTTTCCCTTCCCTGCCTTTTTTTCTCATTTTCTCTTTTCTTCTGCTGAAAACATTTTTTTTTGGTAGAGACAAAAGAGCTGCTCTGCTGCCAAGTCTGAACCAAGAATCTTTTCAGTAAAGCAGTATGCACCAGGAAATTCTTCAGCGAAGGTATAATCAAAGCATACTTCATCCCCCCCCCCCTGTAATGTATCGGGGAGGCTTTTTCACATTCCTCCGGCACAATGCCTTCGAAAGCAAAAACATACGCGTGGGGAGAAGGCCTGCCACCTATTTGTCATGCTGCCTTCCAATCTGTAATCAAGCTGCGGCTTAAAGTGCACACCATGTAATTTGTGCGTAAATTAAGAGGTGTTTAAGAGCAGGAGATGTTTGAGAGCTAATAGCTTGCGTCTGACTCTCTATTCTCCAAATTTGCAGATCCCCTTACACACCTGAGGTCTGGCAGCTATTTGTCGCCCAGTAGCAAGACACCTGCAGCAGCAGCACAAACCGACACCTGCAGTGGCTTCTGCATGTCTAATGGGCTGCCACTAAAGAGCAATGAGAATATTGACAAACATTTGGTTTCATCTTGAATTTATATTGAGCTTTCGGCCCTGCGTGGATTTAATTTAGCAATGTGAGAGAGTCCTGATGATCAGAGTCCAAATGAACCAACTTTATGCCTTCATGGGGGAGGTAGAAGGTTCATTAACTCTGAACCAAGAAGGTTATAAAGACTGAGCCTCTCTTTTCAGACAGACATGCTTAATAGGGTTTTTCTTTTCTCGGAATGGACTTCTCACCAGGAAGACACGGGTATATTTATCAAAGACTGAAGTTAGAGATCACCACCATCCACTAGAGTGAAATTCCGCCACTCTTCATTCATTTCTATGGGATTTTGAAAGGTTGAACTTTCACTTTCACCCATTGATAAATACTCTTTAAAAAATCCCATAGAAATGAATGGAGAGTGGCGGAATTTCACTCTAGTGGACGGTGGTGATCTCTAACTTCACTCTTTGATAAATATGCCTTATAGTTATAGGTCTAAGCTGTTTTTCTTGAGTGAGATATAAATGATGGCCTCATTGGTACAGCAACAGTTTTTGGATAGGAAGTCTTGTTCTTCCAGAGGCCAAGTAGTCTGAGCAGGTTTGTGTTAATGGAAAGATCTCATTGCCTATAAGGACTGTGAATTCCCAGGGGAGGCCTCTGCCCACATTCCTAATATATCAGATTATCACTGCTCCCTCTGTGTTATCCTGGTTTGAATGGTTCTTCTTTCCAGGGGTATGTCATTATTTGATTATTTGGTGCCCAATTATTTCTATTATTCTGCTGCTTTGCTTTGGTTTGAAACACACACCTTGACAGCGATTTATCAGAGAACAATACAGGACTCTGCAATAACGAGCAGAAGAAGCAAAGGGCAGAACGACTCCACTTCTTGCCAAAGTATTGGGACGTTGGAGAATAGCCAGGGGTGAGCTAACCTGAAATTCATTGTTCTAATACCCCCCCACTGACAGTGAAAGTGTTAACTGCAATAGAAAAATCCCTTCCTCAAAAATTTATATAAATGCATATTACAACTGTATTATTTGTTGTATGTCAGCCAAATAGGATGTCCTGCACGGTAACCTCTCGTGTTTTAAACCAGATCAAAGAAGTCTGTATAAAATAAGGTAAACTCTAGTATCAGTATAAGGACATTGATTAGCCCCATCCAGACAATTTCTGTTAATAGGTTTAAGCTTCTACCAGGCTTAATTTGGGTATTAATCAAATATACTAAATTAGTGGAATGTTTAATTAATATACATAATTAGGTGAACTTATCTTACTAGTTAAAAGGAAATTGCCATTACACTTCAGACTATGCATTTTTTTAATTAAGTCCCAATTACTGCAATATTTTCATTAGTGTTGATTGGTGTAGATACATACAACAAAAATTAAGTTTCTTGTGTTAGCCACTTTAACACAAGGTGATTTGTGCCCCCACTACAAAAAGGAACCATTAGAATGAAAAGATGTGTACGGAGCACCTTCTGTTGAGGAAATGGCAAGTACTGATATGGGATCCATTATCCAGAAACATTATCCAGAGACATTATCTAGAAACACATTATCCAGCATGCTCCTAATTGTGGAAATTCCATCTCCCATAGACTCCAAATAATCAGAATATTGAAAAATTATTTCCTTTTTCTCTGTAAGAGTAAAACAGTAGCTTGTACATCATCCCAACTAAGATATAATTAATCCTTATAGGAAGCAAAACCAGCCTATTGGGTTTATTTAATGTTTACATAATTTTCTAGAAGACTTAAGGTATGAAGATCCAAATTACAGAAAGATCTGTTATCCGGAAAACCCCAGTTCCCGAGCATTCTGGATAATAGGTTCAATACCTGTACTTGATCCCAACTAAGATATAATTAATCCTTATTGGAAGTACTTGAGCCCAACTAAGATATTATTAATCCTTATTGGAAGCAAAACCAATCTATTCTGTTTATTTAATTTTTACATGATTTTCTAGTAGACGTAAGGTATAGTGATCCAAATAATGGAAAGATCCATTATCCGGAAAACCCCAGGTTCCAAGCATTGTGGATAACAAGTCCCATACCTGTACTGTGCTTAGGATCCAAGTCTCCAAAAACTCATCAGTCCTGATTGAAACTCTTTGGGGAGTGTACAATCATACTGAAGAAGCAGCAGAATGGATCAAAGCTGCATTCCATGACATATTTATAATATGCCCTGCATCAGCCCCCTCCATGCATCAGCTTCCTTGCCTAGCACTCTTAAACCACTCTGTGAACTGGAAGTTGGATGTACAATGTACAATGTAGCTGCAAATCACTGAAGACATCTCTGCAACGTCAACTGAACTGATTGTGGCCCGGCAGCCTCTGTGCAGGTTTGGAATTGTAGGGAATATAGTACACCCTTACATTGCAGCAATATAATAAACACCAAGGAGAGCAATATTTTCAAATTAAATTCCCTCCAGTTTTGTGTATTGCCCCCTAGCAGGTGAGTGCAACTAGCTGCAAAAACAGTGAGAACATCAAAGTTGGCCAGTAGAACCAGGCAGTTTGTGTGACACTGCAGTGAAACAGAAATCTACATTCCGTGGCTCCATTGGCAATACATATATTTGTGTTTTATTCCAGCAGCTTTTTATGTATGTATAAGGTGCAACATGAATGCATCAAGTGGACTGTTCTGTGTAAAATAAAAACTGGGTAAATAGATAAGCTGTGCAAAATATGTCTAACAGAACACTTCTAACTCTGAGTTAGTCAGCGACTTGAAGTGGGGCCACATGGGACATAACTGTTCAGAGAGTTTGTAATTGATCCTCAGCATTCAACTCAGATTCAGAAGCAACCTTTAAGACCCATGTGGCCCCCCCTCAAGTCACTGATTGGTTACTGCCTGGTAACCAATCAGTGGAAACCAAGAGAGCTGAAAAGCAGGAAGTAGTGTTCTGGCTATTATGTTACACATCCAGTCACTCCAGCCTTTATACATTACATTTTTAGCTAACTAACAATATTAGAAACATTTTTTATTTTGCACAGCCTATCTATTTACCCAGTTTTTATTTTCACACTGAACTATTCCTTTAAATCATTGCTCTTTTAATCCAATGTTGTCTTAAAGGTCATGTATAAAGCACACACACATATATTTATATATATATATATATATATATATATATATATATATATATATATATATATATATATATATATATATACATATATATATATATATATATATATATATATATATATATATATATATATACAGTATATATATACACAATTGAACATGCTTGTCCGAAATGCCAAGGAATTTATATGCTGAGACTCAAAACCAGACCCATGCAGCAGATCCCCTTATCTATAATTTGCGCACTTTGGTTTCTGATAACCCATGCCCTTCCCATCAAGTCACACTTCAAAGTGTCATTGAAATTTCAATTTGGGTATGTGCAAATAAACTCTTCACCCTGACCCTTCACAGTCTCTGCAGTCATCAGGTGTGTCTTGTTTGGGACAGGGTTGACAGGACCATCATTAGAGCTGCCTGGTGATTGAGTCTGTTCTAATGTCATCAGCTAAAATAAGGCAAAAAATTTGAAAAAACATAGAAGTCTGAGTAACACAAAGTGAGCATTTTCCCTTACAATTGATTCACTTTGTGGGTGCCTCAACAAATCTATTTAAGGGCAGAAATGAGCAAACTGCAGCACATCAGCAGCAACAGAATTTTAGGTAGACCTTAAGCTGCCGATAGGAGGGATTCAAGTGATATATTTAATTTTTTTCCTTGCTTTTAGTGTGAATTTTGCCAAATTTATTGTTAAAAAAAATGCAGCCGCCCCTAAACTTGTCAAGCAGGTTGTATTTAATGAACCAAAAAAAAATATTTCTCCAATCAAAGTGCAGACACTGAATTGAGTTACCTTTACTCACAGTTTGGTACAAAATTGCAGAGTTGTTGTTTTTTTTATACATTAATATAACTGTGGGAGGTCAATGCTTAGAATATACAGTATAGTTGGTCAAATTCAAGGCTACACTAGCTTATACTGACATTTGTCCATCCATTTTCTTACCCAAAGAAAGCTGACGGGTTGTGAAATATTATAGCCCTTCCTGTTCCATTAAAAGTACATCATAAAGGAAATGGATGAGGATTCTTATTGTTTGCTAAAACCTATCAAGGATGAACTACCATCAATGATGCAGTTGTAGCTGTACAGGGTCCCACTGAGCTATAAATATGGAAATATTGTAGGGATACCATTATTACTACTTAACCTGCTGCTATATTTACCCCAGTTGAAAAAAAGCACAAATGTATTTCTATTTTAACTGCTAAACGAAGCATTTGAAATTAAGTAGTATGAAAGTTTCCCTTGATTATATCTGTGCCATATGTGTAGGTTTGAGTAAGAGGCCTGGATTTAACGTCTACTGGTTTTTGAGATCACTGTGGTGTGGGCAATTATGGTTACTCCCCCTATACTCATCCTCAGGGCTCCAACAAAGAATGTGACTTATAAATGCAGCCTGAAACAACAATGTCAAATTTGAAATGAGTCTAAGCATGCCTTCAAAGTGTCCTTTAGCAGTTTTACAGCACAGATATGGTCAAGGCAAGGCTTTGAAGTGATTGCCTTAGCAAAGCTCCACTGACTGAGGAGCCCATTGCAGCTATCCCTCCTTGGAACTCCTTAAAGACAGCATTCTCTTAATATTAGAGTAACCAATTTTATCAACTGGCTGTATTTCTATCCACTTAAATGCATTGGAAAAATCTGATAAAAGATTAACTGTTGGAGAAATTGGATCAGATGATCATTGAGAAGAAACTTAAATATGGTGTTTATTAGTTTGTGATGAACTACTTAACATTTTGTGAACCCTTTGAATTTTCAATATTTCTGTGTACATATGACCTCAAACGTGACTTGTTTTTCCCATTTGACTCCATTCCAAAATATTAATCTTCTGCTTTAACCATTCTTTGGTAGATTGACTTGTGTGTTCAGGGTCAATGTCTTGCTGCTTGATCCACTTTCTCTTGAGATTCGAGGGATGGATACCCTAATATTTTCCTGCAGAATTTGCTGTTAGAATTCAAAAGTCATAGTTCCAATAATGATAGCAAGCCTTTCAAAGCAATGGCCTATACCATTTTACTGCCACCACTATGTGTCCAAAAATCGGACGATGTTCTATTTTAATTTAATTCTTTCATACAACATTCTCCAGTGGCCTTCTGACTTATCTGCTTGGCCTCTAGCAATCTATAGAAGGGAGCCAATGTTCTTTTTAGATAGTAGTAGCTTTTTCCTTGCAACCCTACCATGCACACCATTGTTGATCAGTGTTCTCATGGTGAACTCA
The DNA here is from genome assembly GCF_017654675.1 of Xenopus laevis. NCBI lineage: Eukaryota > Metazoa > Chordata > Amphibia > Anura > Pipidae > Xenopus > Xenopus laevis. The sequence goes on along the minus strand of NC_054385.1, from coordinate 103,665,472 downwards.
TTAACACTAAGATTGACCAATGTCTTTGGTTCCTTAGAGGTTAGCCTAAGGTACATTGAGATCTCCTGGAGTATTACACCTTGTCCTTGGTTTGATCTTTGCTGTTCGACCACTTCTGAAAAGGGCAATGATGGTGTTGCATTGCCTCAAGTTGTACATGACTCCTCAGTGGTTGAAGGTCTTCAGAAATCTTCTTTGTTTGACACATGACACAGAAACCTGTGATGTTAAGGTTTTTGAGTTATTTAGCTTTTTATTCAGCAGCTCTCCAGTTTGCATTTGTAGCAATCTGGTGGCTAGGGTCCAAATTACCATAGCAACCATGCATTGATTTGAATAAGAGACTGTAAAATGAATAGGAGCTTGAAAAGAGAGATGAGTAATAAAAAGTAGCAATGACAATATATTTGTATACAGTGCTACGCAATATGTTGGCGCTATAAAAATACATGTTAATAATAATAATAATTTGTAGCCTTGCAGAGCATGTGTTTTTAGATGGGTTCAGTGACCCCCATTTGAAAACTGAAAAGAGTCAGAAGAAGAAGGCAAGTAATTCAAGAACTATAAAAAAGAAAAATGAAGGCCAATTGAAAAGTTGACTAGAATTGGCCATTCTATAACACAAAAATTTAACTTAAAGGTGACCCACCCCTTTAATTTGTGATCACAGTAGGGTTTGTGGCCAACACAATCTGAGTAAACACATCTTGTTCGGCATATATTTTGTGTTTCCTTACATTTTTACCAATACATAAATGCCCAGACAAAATGTAAACAAAATCCTTGTATAAAAACAAGGGGACATAGGGAATGAGTAAAATTCTGTCAACTGAAGGTCCGGGTGGTTGTGAACCTCTGATGAGTGTAAAGAAAACGGCCCTATTGCTATGAAATGTAACTTCCTTGCTGTTGAAAGCCCCGCCATAAATCTACATATAAACTGGGACATGACATTGCAGTGAACTCAGCGCTCACATTGAAACAGGCATCTTCCCCCGCAATGTTTTCTTTGGCAAGATCCCCCAGCAGGCCCTCGTAAATCACCTGCTGAACCTTCCAAGCAGCTTAAGCAGGGGGACAACTTGGTAATTCAGGAGCTGAAGAACTTGGGGCTGCTTGTAATGACAGATGACTTGTAGGCGTGCATAACAAGCCTGCACTTTTGTTTCAGAGGCTTTCACTGGAATTGTACAGTCAATGTAATGCACTTTAGCTAAACCTCACTGTCCCTACACCTTCTTACCTATTAAACTCTCTGCATTATTATATTCCCTTATCAACAATGGATATTTGATATTGGATACTACTCGGAAACTCCTATATAAAGGTGACCATACACGGCCAGATAAAGCTGCCAATATCTGTCCTTTAGACCAATTTGGCAGCTTATCTGCCAGCGTATGGGGGCTTCCAACGGGTCTTCCCAATCGATATCTGGCCACGATATCGACCAGGAAGGTTTCATTTTTCCGGCGACCGACCCGTCGGAGCCCATTGCTCCTCGTTATAATGCAATTGTTCGTATACAACCAAAACTTGCCTCCAAGCCTGGAATTCAAAAATAAGCTCCTGATTTGAGGCCCCTGGAAGCAACATCCAAGGGGGTTGGAGAGCAACATGTTGGGTTGGGGATCACTGGTTAGCTAAACAAGATGCTGTGTAGCCATGGGGGCAGCCATTCAAAGCTCAAAAAGGGGAAAAGGCCCAGGATACACAGCAGATAACAGATAAGCTCTGTAGCATACAAGAGAATTCTTCAGTGTATCCTACTGTGTCTCCTGTGTTTAAATGGCTGCACAACAGCTTGTTTATATAAACTATAGTTGTGTTTCTAGAGCAAAAACATGAGTTTAACCAGTGCAAGCTAACACTATGTTATATTGTCATTTATTTAAAACACTTTTTTTGGTGTTACTGTTCCTTTAAACGGAAGACTCATTGCAACCTCATTGTCCTTTACAAGACCAGCAACACCCTATTTATGAAACGTTTCCTCTTTAGCTGATAGAGCATTATCTCTTTGCCATCCACTAGTCAATAAAATAAAAACATTTCATTGGAAGGAGTGGCTTTGGTGTTTGCTGACATTTTATTTGTTGCTTCAACCCTTGCCATTGAGAGTCTGTATCTTTCTGTTCACTGGGACTTTAAAGATGATAAAGGTATACGATCCATTATCCAGAAATGTCTTGAAAGCCATAAATATGCCAGTGCTATTTCCCATAGAGTCCCTTTTATAGGATTTTTACAGATTTGCTTTTTCTCATCATAGAGTACCTTGTACATGATGGTAACCTTGTTTGATAGTTAGAAGTGGAACTATGAGGGTTGTAATTGCACCACGGGGCCTGCTAAAATGGATTGCAATGAAGCAAGAGGGGGCCCTGATGCAAATAAGACACTGTTTGCATTACTGAAGCCAGCATAACTCTGTGTTCATGGCAAAATCATTTTTATTTATTATTAAAATATTTTTTAGCAGCCTTAATGCATGGTGCTCCACTTTCCCCTTAACTGGGAATCCCCAGGCCCCAAACATTTAGGATAATTGATCCCAAACCTATATATTCATGTATAATGTAATGTAAAGTTATTATCTATAAAAAAACATTTCCAGAACAGATGCAGAATTTTCCAACATGCAGAGAAAGCGATCATAGTTTCTAAAGGCAGGTAGGTTGTTTGAATCTCCTGTTGTCATTGTACATTGATAAATAGGAATTTCCTTTGCTTGTCTGGTAAGTAGTGAAGTGGTTAATGCCTTTCTGCAACTCTGGATCAGATAAGCAAAGAGCTTGCTTTTCTTTTAAGCTTTTATTCTTGACTTTGCTGAAAGCTGACTGTCTGTCTCCATGCTCTTAACACGGTTCTTAATGTAGTTTGTTGATATGATGATTCTCAGAGCTGAGCCCTTTGCTCCAGAAAAAAAGAGAGGTTTAGCGTGGGAATACTTTCACAGTGAATTCTCTTTACACATACAACAATAAATGAAGTTCTGCAAAGTGCTACAGAGTGTTTACCTTCTAAACGGACCATGTTATACAATGTAAATGACTCCGTGTCTAAACAGAAAAAAAAAAAACTCAAATCCTGATCTCAATGGCTTGGAGAAAGCTAGGTCACTTTTTAGTAAATCTTCTAAAAAATAATGCCAGTTAATGGTATAATAGACTATCCTGAAAAATATTAAGCACCTGTACAAAATACTGATGAAAATAACCCCAGCAAATCCCTCTTTATATTGATGCCAATTGGAAAGATTGATACGCTGTCTAATAGGTTTTTATAGAGTAACATACTCTGAAAGCTTCACAAAAGGTGTTTAAAAAGTGAGAATTAAAGGCAGGATTCTGTGCAGAAAATTTGGTGATATAATCAGCTGGGAGCCTACAATGTCCTATTGAGGCTCTGACTGGGAAGACAATATTGCCATATGGTTGCACCAGGGGAAAGAAATATAATGGAACAAACTATTTCTTTTTGTGGAACTGATTTTGGTTCAGCTTTATTTTTTTTATAGATAAATGTATTGTGATAGAAAAAAAGCATACATTAGAGCAGGGGTCCTCAATCATTTTTACCCGTGAGCCACATACAAGAGTTGGGGAGCAACACAAGCATGAAAAATTCCCTGGAGATGCCAAATAAGGGTTGTGATTGGCTAATTGGTAGCCCCTACATGAACTGGCAGCCTACAGGCAACTCTTTTTGGCAGTACACCTGGTTTTTATGCAACCAAAACTTGCTGCCAGGTCTAGAATTCAAAAATAATCATATGACAAACTCCACAAATGGACGGCACTTCTGGACAAAGGTTTATTGTAGCAAACTGCTGTGGCTCCCTTAATCATAGCCAGTTTGCTACAATAAACCTTTGTCCAGAAGTGCCGTCCATTTGTGGAGTTTGTCATATGGTTACAGTGGGGACACTGAGGACTGAGCACCTGGCTACGGAAATAGTGAGCTGGAGCAGTCTCTTCCGGTTATTTTTTAAAAATAATCACCTGCGTTGATGCAACTGGGAGCAACATTTAAGGGGCTGGTGAGCAACATGTTGGGGTTGGGGATCATTGTGTTAGAGGCTCCTTAGTGGTCGGGTTGGAAGAAACCCAAAGAGTTGATGGTGGTCCCAAAGGATATGGTTTATTGGTAGTTGTTCATTTGTATTCTCGTGTATTGATGGCAAGCACATTTTGTTTATATTTACCTTTGTTTTCATCAATAGGTAAGACTACACAAAAACAATAGGCACCTCAAAATGTCTGCGTTTAATGACCAGCTCTAGACCGTGGATCTCAACCCTGGTTTTAATCACTGTGGCAACTTGGACAATCACTTACTTTTCCTGGTGTCCGAACATGATTAGTGTACCAAAGATGGCGGCATTGATTGCTGTAAATCCTGTAGTACGTGTAGAGTCGCACATAGCCCTAAGGAAGAATAGCACTGTTTAATATTTCCCTTGTCAATCATAACGCAGGCAAAATGTATTAATACATTACTGAGTGGCAACAGAAGAAAGAGACGCTCCTGCCCACAATTGCCTCCTCAAATTCTCAGGATGTAAAAGCCCAAAGCAGGTTTTTCTACTGATCAGTATAAGGCACCATGCTTTGAAACTGATGTCTCTTTGTGCTTTGTAGTGGGACGGCATTTCAAGCATTTAGGCAAGTGTATTATTTGGTTCAATTATCGATCTTGGAAAAGTTGTGAAGGACTTTTTGACTGACTAAAGCAAGAGCACTCCCGTGTTTCAGAGATGCTTACTCCCAAAAGTTATTGTTTTGCAAACCTAAGCAAAGCCTGCACAGATAATACAAATATTCTGCATCATTATCTTTTCTCGATACAAGTATTTGGAAACCTAATAAGTTGGGTTCACTGCTTGGAAACACTGTAAACTCTGAGATGTTTAATTATTTCATATTTCATTCCAAAGCACTGAAAATGAAAAGGAGTTAAAGGAGCATTGTATTATGTTAGTAAAAAGTCAGATGATGCTCGTTCTCCCTTGCAAACTCATTTGTGGTTGGAGCTCCCATAAAAGAACAACCCTTCACACAAGCTTCTGTTTTCCCTGCAATATTCACCCTTTTTTTTTACCAAGCATGCTTCCCCATGGTTCTGTTTGAGCACTTACATTGTGTTGTGCATGAAAATACCATGCTTACTGAGCTTCAGCTAGATGATGATGCTCTGGACCTTTATTTTAATGTTGGAGGAATTCCTATTTGTTGTTTATCTACGTCCCAACTGTTGGTGCCAGATTCCCTTTAAATTGTGATTTGCCCAAATTGGCTTCTGGTCACTCACCTCAGTCCTGTCAAGTCTGTTATTGTGTTTTTACCTGGTTTTTGACTCTGGCTTGTACCGCCTGAGTCTCACCTCTGAAGTAAGTGGGTTCCCTATTGGTACATCCACAGAATGTCTCTAAATGAGCGTTGGTGAAGACCATTGCTATCAGGGTTTCTCCTGCTTTACCACTAAGCTGAACTGAAGAAGCCACTTGGATGAGCGGTATCAAGAAAACTCAGTGTCCAATTGCTTTAGACTTGCTTTGTTATATCCATGTCACATATGGTAGATGGACTATTACTGGCCCATGATCCCAACAGTTTTATTCTCACAATTCTGGTATGAGGTCGATAACCGTGTCGGACTGGGATGACAGGGGCCCACCAGAAAACCTTACGCTGATGGCCCACTTTCCAAACTTTTATACCTCCTCTGCTCAATCAACCTCTTTTTTTCTCCTAGTCTCGTTTCTCTACATATTTGTAGAAAATGGGGAACAACTATGAAACAGGCCAAATGGTTAGAAGCAAGGGACCCACTGACACCTGGGCCCACCTGGAGTTTTCGTGGTATCCCGGTGGGCCAGTCCAACACTGGTCTATAATATAAACCCTATTTTACATTATTTGTGTCCACTGTAATGCAGCAACACAGGCTAATCCAATTATCATTTCCCAAAACTTTTTTATTAGGATATTTTTAGCACAACAACCTAATTTGAGTAATAAAATATGTGAAGAAGGGCCTTGGAGAGGGTAGGCAGACTATTCTGTGCAACTACAGAAAGTCTGAGCATGTTTGTGTAAGTGAGATGAGGCTGATAGGCAGCACGACTCTATGATTGATGGTGATTACTTACTTGTTTATGAACCTGAGGATGAAGCTCTGCACTTCCTCATGGGCCAAATAGTTGCACAGACTGTTTCCTGAGATCTGCCTAGGGGAACTCTCCATGAGAAAGGGAGGTCTGGAAACACAGGCTTGCCTTTATAACAGAGTAAAGAAATACATTGGGAACGTCCAGCCTGCAGCCCTCCATCTGTTGTTTCTCAGTAAAAGCTGGAGGACTGAAAACTGGACTTTCCTGATCCATATACATGCTCTATTCACAGCTAGCAGAGGGTGGGGATGGGAGTTATAGTTTTAGTCAGTCCTAGTCTAAACAGTATGAATAAAGGGACACATATGACTATTATAATCTGGTTTGCAGCCCTTCTTGCTTCTAATTAAAAATGCAGAGTTTATTCAGTCTTAGCAGGGTTCATACAGTTAGTAAAGTTATTTATTGGGCGTATGTAACCTAAGTTGGACTCAATTGACTTGATGTAGACAAATAGGCATGAGGCCTTACCAATGTTGGCTCATTTGCTGTGATGGGTATTATTAACTCTTGTAATGAGATCTTGTACATTCCAACTCCATCTGACTAAAGCTGGCCATAGACGCAACGATCCGATCGTACGAATCGTGGATTCGTACGATTTTTGGACCATGTGTGGAGAGTCCCGACATTTTTCATCCAGCGGAGATCGGTCGTTTGGTCGATCGGACAGGTTAGAAAATTAATATCTCTGCATGTATTGCCGATCGTACGATTTTCAGTGGGAGACAGTCACAGGCTTTGTCAGACGATTGCTTTCAGAGGTAGAACATTGGCTGATCTGTTCTTTTACTACTTTATTTGATCGGAATGGTAAGACTTTGATCTGAATGATAGTGGAGGGTCGGGAGATGGGAAAGTTAATTCGCACGATCGGATCTTTGCGTCTATGGCCAGCTTTAGGTGTTGGTTTAGAGTGTAAGCTCTGTTGGGATGGGTTTGCTGTTCCCAGTAAATACTTGAAATCTTTTTTCACCGTTTTTAAATAGCTGATACATGTGTAAGCTCATCCTGTGTGTTATCCCGACTTACATTGTCTAATTGCTTTCTCCCTTTCCTATCAGATTTGGCCCTGGCCTTGTCATATACTGGTATGGATTTATTGAGGATCTGGACTGCAACCGTGAACGTGGCATTCTCCTTAAGGACGGGTTTCCCGAAACCCTCGTGATGCTTGGGAGCTGCATGGCGCAGACTGATGAGCATGGGCAGCACACAAAGAACTGCTTGAATGAGACTCACCAGGAAACCGAGTCATAGTTCCCAGCGGCCCAAAACTGCTGAACTCCTAATGAACTGCAATGCAAGGTCACAGAGCCGCCTTCTCATACAAACATGGACAAACTGTTTACCTTCCTTCCCAGCCGCCACTTGCCCTCTGCTACAGCACCAACCTACGCATTATCTGAGCTCCTCTGCTTCTCCAGATGCGCTGTGCACATACACACTGACCTTCCTTCCGCCTGCACCTCCTCCTCGGGACTCCACAATGTCAGCCAAGAGGAAACCAGTGCTCTTCAGATCACCCCAGTACAAAAAACAGTGAAAAGGATGGTGCAACATGGACATGGGGCATGAAGATAATGAAACGAATGACACTTAAAGGGATTCTGTCATGATTTTTATGATGTAATTTTTATTTCTAAATTACACTGTTTACACTGCAAATAATTCCCTCTACAATATAAAATTTCATTCCTGAACCAGCAAGTGTATTTTTATTAGTTGAAATATTGGTGTGTAGGTGCCATCTCAGGTCATTTTGCCTGGTCATGTGCTTTCAGAAAGAGCCAGCACTTTAGGATGGAACTGCTTTCTGACAGGCTGTTGTTTCTCCTACTCAATGTAACTGAATGTGTCGCATTAGGACCTGGATTTTACTATTGAGTGCTGTTCTTAGATCTACCAGGGAGCGGTTATCTTGTGTTAGGAAGCTGCTATCTAGTTACCTTCCCATTGTTCTGTTGTTAGGCTGCTGGGGAGAGGGAGGGTGTGAGATCACTCCAACTTGCAGTAAAGTGACTGAAGTATACCAGAGCACAAGTCACATGACTGGGGCAGCTGGGAAACTGACAATATAGCTGGCCATAGATGCAAAGATTTGATTGCACGTGTGTGGAGTGTCCCAACATTTTTCATGCCATGACGATCTGACAGGTTAGAAAATTTCTGTCGGCTACCGATAATATCTCTGCGTGTATTGCCGACCTGATGAGATCAGTGGGAGATGGTCACCAGCTTATGTCTGATCTCTTCTTTTACTACTTTATTTGATCTGAATGGTTAGTGGCAGGTCGGGTTGATGACACCGATCGTTCATTCGATATGAAGGTAAATCTATGGCCAGCTTATGTCTACCCCCATGTTAGGTTTCAAAATTAAATATACTTTTGAGAAACGGATTTCAATGCAGAATTCTGCTGGAGCAGCACTACTAATTGATGCGTTTTGAAAAAAACATTTTTTCCCATGACAGTATCTCTTTCAAGACATTAAACTCTAATTGGCCGGACAGTTTGCACTCATTATAATGGGCCTTTTGTGCCAGGAATGCCATCTACAACTGCTAAGCTGGCACTCCCATCTATTTACATCCCCTAAAGGTAACTTGTAAGGCATGTGCCTTGCTTCTAAATTGGATGCAAATAAATGCAGCTACCCAGGGCCCCATGCATAGTAGGGCCACACTCAGAAACAGTTGTAACTGGTAAGGCTGGTGCAAATTGGATGTAGTTGGACAGCAGTGCCTGAATCATTATTGCTAATAAACTGAATCCAGATATCTGTGACCTTGTTAGAGCAGTTTGTTTGACAGTTATCCTACAAGGGTGTTGCACCCTGGAATTACCCCCAGCTTGAAGGTGGCAGTAAGTCCAGGGTTCTCCAGCGCCTGTAAGATCACTTTCACGTGTTTCATCAGATGAGGTGGAACTGGCGCAATGGTGCCGTGCGTAACTATAGGGAGGTGCAAGGCGCAGTTTTAGGCACAAATATCTTTAATGAACAATATCAATATACATGCAAAATTTCATGGGAACGGTATAGCAGTATTAAAGAAAAATAACCCATAACCAAATAACACACTCTACAACTTGCTTTGTTGGAGAATGGCCACAGCATATTTATTGATAAAACAATTTTTTCTATAACATACCATGTTTTTCTTATACTTTAATTTAGCCAGACCAATTCCTTCATTGGGCCGCATATCCCTATCTATTGCTTCCGCCTTTTACTTCTGGCCAGGAAACTCAAATTACTCAATTACTCAAAAAACGTAATTTTCCTCCAAGCTGCGACAATCATTTTTTTATATATATATAATATTACAAGATATATCTAAACATTAGGGTGGGTGGGTTTTTAACAAATCTGGAGAGCATGACGGCGATGTTCTTACTTCAACGGTCCTCACCGACAGACAGGGAAGCTTATTGCAAACCGGCTTTTAATACCCCTTTTGTCGCAATCACGCGTCTTCCTTCGACCAATCAATTCTTTTCTTCACAGCTGCCGCTCGAGACCTGCAATCAAAACTGAGACTACGCAGACAACCTTTTAACCACAGGTAAGTATAAAATTAACCCTTTCCATTTCAGCCACCCATCCCGGCTATTAAGTGTTATACACACTTAATTGTTTTTCTTGTGACGGCAATTACATCTGCATTTGTAAATGACCCCTACTTTTACATAGTTTGATTTCCAGTGTCTCTATATCCTTGTCTACAGTCTCTTAAACTGTTTGCTTTGTCTAAAGCTGTTCGGCAAAAGCATTATAGCAGGACAACCAATAACAGGACAGTCAGGGTGACATGACCTTATATGTCATTGGCTTCGGAGTGGCACGTCCCTACTTGTATTAAACCATCACTAAAGACATTGGTATTAAGGCCGAACAAGCATGAGCCATCTGTTAACCAAAGCTTGAATATCAAAACACATCTCGTAGGTGTAGCAGGTGCTCCCTTTGCAGCTCTTTCTATGCAAAACCACAACATCTTAATGACATATGTTGTTGTGCTTATAGAAGCGTACATACGTGAGGAAAACAAGCACATGCAAACTGTTACCCGGAATATCTAGTAGTTAAGCAGCAGACTCAGGTGTTCCATGAAGCTGAAGAAACTGCTCAGAGGAGGTGTGTATGAAGCAGTTGTGCACTCAAAGCAGCTTAGTCAGCAGATTCCAAATAGGAACAGAGAGGAAAGAGCATAATGGAGTGTAAAAATCCTTCAATTATGACTTATTACCTCCATGGTCAGGGTTGGTTTACACAAATGTGTAGGTCATTTTCTGGATATCCCTTTTTTGGGTAAATGTCTGAAATATAAGAAGTCTCAAAATTGTGTGCGTTACACAAACCATTGGCCCACAATCAGACCTTTCATTTGTTATAACAAAGGCATCCGAAGTTGCAGACCCTTCTAATCACTCAAAAGAAGTCTACAACATAAACAATCATTTCTTTTCAAATGTTTTACTTTCATTTTCAGTTGGTTCCTAAGGGATCTTTCTAATGAAAAGCTGGTATCTTTTAGTGGAGTGTTTTCTTCTTCTTGTGGCGTTTCCATTTTGAGATTACCATTATCCATTCTCATGGCTGTTGGTCCAAGGTGGTGCACCTGGACATGACATCTGCTTCCATAAGCGCATGGAATTTTGTCATTGCTTGCCATATTATATACAAGTTGACCTGCTAGACAGTGGTTCCATTATAAATTTCTTGGGGCTGTGGAGGCCCACCAATGACACATATAGTTTAGTCCAGTGATTCCCATCCAGTAGCTCGTGAGTAACATGTTGCTCCCAGTGGCCTCAAAGCAGGAGCTTATTTTTTAATTCCAGGCTTGGAAGCACGTTTTGGTTGGATAAAAACCAGATGAACTGCCAAACAGAGTCTCTTGTACAATGCCAGTCCACATAAGGACTGCCAATAGCCAATCGCAGCCTTTATATGGCACCCCTGGGACCACTTTTTTCATGCTTGTGTTGCTCCCTAACTCTATTTTTTACATTTGAATGTGCCTCACGGGCAGGGGTTGGGGACCCCTGGTTTAGGCCAACTGCTACCTTAAAGCAACCCTGCTGCACGGCAGCAATGCGGATCACTGCACAAACATGGTCTATATGTTGGAGTGCAAAGATACTAATTTTGTATCAAATAATTTGAATTTTCTGTATATTCTTGGCCAAAAATCAGCCTCATGGTCTGCTGCCTCTGAAGTTACACCATAACTCTTGAGTTCAACCCAACGATAACACGTGTTTTTCCTGGGTTTTTTTTACTTCTCACACACACTAGTCTGCTAATAGGAAAGCTGACCTGGGGAATGCTAGTTTCATTTTCACACCACTTCAGTTGGCTGGGCTGTTACATTACAAATCCTGATTTTTATGGGGATGTTCTGCACAGCTCTAATGAATTATCCCACGCCAGGAAGCAGATGAATGCCTTCAAATGACTGATGGTCTCCGCAGTGTGTACAAACTCGCCGAGCATCTGCTGCAACAAGAGGAGTCATGGGAAGATTTGAATCCCAACATGCGGAGGTCTTGTTCAATGCGCAAAGATTATCCGTGCTCCAGCCATTCTACTGACCTAAATATAAATACTGGAAAGTGTTTTTTTCCGTTGTAGTTATAATTTTGAAACAATCTGGAAGAGGAAAGGAAACTGAGGGTTAAGCTCAAGTTGAGACTTCCTTGTGTTTCTGGAGTTTATGACCTTCATCTGACTTATTGCTGACCGTACAAAAGGGTTATCCAGGTGTAACGGGGTGACTTTGCTTTTTTTTGTCTATAGCGGGAGGGCAGATTGGTGATGGTCTATACAGCAGTGCCGAAGATGCACAACTGTAACATTCATTTGAACTGGTATTTGTACGTGCATTGTTCTACTTGCAGCTGGTTTTAAAAAGCTAATCACTGATTGGCTACTGTGGGAAACTGCCCATGGGCAAAATTGCTCAGTGCTGATAATTGAGCCGCAGTGTATCCTAATAGTTGAGCCACAGTGTATCCTAATAATTGAGCCGCAGTGTATCCTAATAATTGAGCCGCAGTGTATCCTAATAATTGAGCCGCAGTGTATCCTAATAATTGAGCCGCAGTGTATCCTAATAAAAACTGTGCACATGTCCATTGAAATGGGCTGGTTTTCTTAGACCATTTTCAGTTCTTATATTTTCACTTTGGAATTTAGGTTATCTGATTGCTAGGGTCTGGACATGAAAAAATTACTAAGACCGGGCCTGAACAGACAGATAAGATTTTACGGTCAACTGTCTCTTCTTAACAATGTGTCTTCCATCTTCAGAAGATGCTCTTTTCTCACAGACACTGTACCACCATAATTATTCTTTCCTCCACGATTGTGTCACTTCTGATTTTCCCACCGGTTCTTCATGATTTAAGCCAAAGATGGAAAACCTGCTCCCTTCCAGATCTTGTTGAACTGCAAGAAATAATATTAAGGAAGAGAAACAATTGTCTAGAATAGATCCAGGGAAATCGTGTAGGTGTTCATGCAAACAAGTCATGAGCAGAGTAGTAGATGTTTGTTGGTAGGAAGAGGTTGCATGCATACTTTAGGATTTGGTTACAGATGTTAGCAGAGCATAGTTATGGTTATCTTTGAAGGTCATGGAAAGTAATATAAAATGTAGGGATGCAACAAATCCAGGATTCGGTTCGGGATTTGGCCAGGATTCAGCATTTTTTGGCAGAATTCGGCCGAACCGAATCCAAATTAGGGGCGGGGAGGGAAATTACATGACTTTTTTTTGTCACAAAACAAGGAAGTAAAAAATGTTTTCCCCTTCCCAACTCTAATTTGCATATGCAAATTAGAATGCAGGAACCTACATCCTCCTGCTGCAAGAGTGAGTTAAAAAATCTATGGGGGGGGGGGGGTAATGTTATAATTGGTATTGAGTTTGTTAAAAGGGACCAGTCGCCCACACCAGAAAATCTTTATAATAAAAGTCCTATTAAAATTTATCATGAAACCAAAATTCTGTGGTTTTTTTTGTTTTTTTAATTAAAATAACCATACTGGTCATAAACTCGTTTAAAACTCTCAGCTGTCAATCATATATTGACTGTCCCTCCTCTATGCATAGAGGCAGGGCAGGCAATTACTTTCCATTCTGCGATTCCTAGATGTCATTGCTCTCCTTACAACACTCAATTTTGTAGCCAGTGCATGGACATCAGGTTTTTGGCATGATCTAAAACTTGCCTTAATAAGTGTCCTCAAAATGGCTGCTGCCTGTTTCACGTGATTGTGAATTCCAAGACTAAATGAAACAAGAGTTAAATAATTGATATAGTGTTAAGGGAAGTTTATCTTGCTTGCCTAACATAATAAAACAGGATTTGGAATTATTTTTTAGGATGACATGTCACCCAGACACAAAAAGCTGTATAGTAAAAGACCTTTTAAAATTAAACATGAAATCCAATTTCTATTTTTTACTAACGCATTCATTCATAGCTGTTGTAAGCTCATTTAAACATCTCAGCTGTCAATCAAATATTGTCTGCCCCTCCTCTATGCCCTGGGCAGACAATTACTTTCACTTCCCATTCAGCACTTCCTACATGTCACTGCTCTCCACATATTCCCCGTTCTCTTGACCATTTAATTGTGTAGCCAGGGCATGGGGATGGACATCAGGTCCCCCATTCTGGTGCACAAACAAGATTCTGAGATGATGCAAGGCTTGTCTTAATAACAGTGTCCACAAAATGGCTCCTGCCTGCTTGCTATAATTATGAATTCCCAGACTGAAGGAAACAAGATTCAAATAATTTATACAGTGTAATTAAAGTTCATTTTGCTTGACTAATGTGATAAAATAGGATTATGAATCATTTTTTTGGGTGACGGGTCCCCTTTAAATGTTTACTAACGTATAGAAACCAATACAATTCAGCTGTTTAAAAACAAACTTCTGATTGGTTGCTATAGGTTGATAGACGTGGACAAATGTAATACTTTTCATAACACTAACCCATACATTTTAAGTAAATGTACTCAAATAAAAGAAAAAATACCAGTATAATAGTGATCACAAAGAGTTGTCAATTTCTTCACGTAAAAATGTGTGCAAAAAATAAAAATGTCAATTCAAAAAAATATTCAGTATGCAGTAGTGATAAGTCTAAAGCAACTGGACTTGCTGAGTAACCTTGAAACTATTTCTCCACTCGCTCAAGCAGATCTTCTGAAGAAGCAACTGAGATGACTAGTGAGTAATGTTTTGAGGATTACTCAGCAAGTTCAGTTGCTTTAGGCTTATGGTTTCTGGATACTGAATATAATGACCCGCATGAAGGAAAAACTTAACAGACATAATAATAACATTCCCTTGTGTCCTTGGTGTGATGCCACCTATTAACAGTCTGGAATTTTCTCTTAAAGAGGAATTATTTCCATAAACATGCATCCAAATGTTAGTAATTTGTTTTTTGTCCAACCTGACTTTTTTTGTCATTTTGTTAAAGGGATCCTATCATCGGAAAACATGTTTTTTTCAAAACGCATCAGTTAATAGTGCTACTCCAGCAGAATTCTGCACTGAAATCCATTTCTCAAAAGAGCAAACAGATTTTTTTATATTCAATTTTGAAATCTAACATGGGGCTAGACATTTTGTCAATTTCCCAGCTGCCCCTGGTCATGTGACTTGTGCCTGCACTTTAGGAGAGAAATGCTTTCTGGCAGGCTGCTGTTTTTCCTTCTCAATGTAACTGAAATGTGGTCTCAGTGGGACATGGGTTTTACTATTGAGTGTTTGTTGTTAGATCTACCAGGCAGCTGTTATCTTTGTGTAGGGAGCTGTTATCTGGTTTACCTTCCCATTGTTCTTTTGTTTGGCTGCTGGGGGGGAAGGGAGGGGGGTGATATCACTCTAACTTGCAGTACAACAGTAAAGAGTGACTGAAGTTTATCAGAGCACAAGTCACATGACTTGGGGCAGCTGGGAAATTGACAATATGTCTAGCCCCATGTCAGATTTCAAAATTGAATATAAAAAAAGCTCTTTTGAGAAATGTATTTCAATGCAGAATTCTGCTGGAGCAGCACTATTAACTGATTCATTTTGAAAAAAAACATTTTTTCCCATGACAGTATGCATTTAAACCAGCAAGTTCAGTCTGTGACTCACAGCATGATTGTGTTGTTTGCAGATGGGAAAAAAAATGTTAGGTTGAGGAACTCATAAATGTATCATTAATACTTTGAGGCTAATCATGAAGTAGGTTTATTATTTATCCTCTAGATTGTAATGAACCTTTATGATAATGATGAGGGCGGCAGGGTCTATTTATTTTAACTGTGGGGGGCTTCATTTTTAACTCCAGCTCGAACACTGCACCTTTCACTTAATTCAGCATGTACATGTGACTGAGCCATAAACAAGAAGATGAAGGAGGTGGGGTGTGAGGTTAGAAACAGGTCAGGATTTGCAGACACATTGGCTAATGCAAGTGGCTTACCTCAAAGTAACCCTTTGGTAAAACGGAAATATTATGTAAGCCGGCTTTATTTTAAACCATGCCAGAATTGAAAAGCTTTAAATAAGGAAGATATAATTAAGAGCTCAATAATAAACAAACCTGCTTTAGTTCCTTCTCGTGGTTTCCACTTTCCTGCCATTGTTTCAGATATGGCTGCTTTACAAAGAGCAGAATGGGTCAGCACAATAAATTACAAGGCACATCCATACAATTGTATCCAAAAGCTTTTATTTTCCCAATCTGCCATCAAAAGGACTTTAAATGTTCTATTTAAATAACATCCATGTAACGTAAACAGATTATCCTTGGCTATTTCCACAATTGTAACCTTTGTTAAATGATTGTAAGACCCCTGTTTATTATAAACAAATGTGCAGTGTAACGTGCTATAATCATCATATGTAAGTAAATGATGATGAACTTCAGATCCAGAGCAGATGGAACTATACATACAATGGTTTCCCAGAAGCCCAGGCAACGGGAAACCAGTCGCTCAGGGGTAGAGGTTAATACAGATTTGGAAATGGGGGTTTTTCAGTTTTGCAACAGATTTTGGTTGGTGGTGTTTAGTTCTATAAGGTCTATACAGGTCTCAGAAATATGAAGGTTGGATACTGTCTGGGCTCTGTGATGATGCATTTGTGGGACCCAGTAAGGATTTTGGATATCTAGGGACACAATAAAGTCTCAGATGCACTAGTGGGGCAACGGCAAACTGAAATGGATGAAGAAACTTGATATTTCACTATAGAGACCATTTCACATGCTTAACATTCTCTTGATCTTACATAAGTGGATTCCATAACTAGCCTAGATTTATCATCTGACACTATCACAGGATTGGATTCAGTAGAATCAGCCTGTGCCTATTTAATAGCTCTTTCTTGGCCGTGTAACAAAGCGGTTCGCGTTTCTTGTAGGACGTTTTGGAATGTATGGGAGGAGATTTTGATTGGAGAGTTAAGTCTACTGTAGATTGTCTGGAACTTTAGGCCATTTTACAGACATGATGGACTACATATTCTGTTAGCCCATCTATTGTATAGTCACCAATCAACATAGAAAAAGATTTTTGGCTCAAAAAATGCCTGGTGTCCCAGCATGCAGCATTACATAAGATTAACTGGTTGGTTCATATAGAAGTTACTTTCTTGTGTATCAAGGGTTTGATTAAGCTAACCTATCAGACTAAAAAAAAGTGACTTTGCACATGGTGTATATAAAAATAATACAAAAATCAACCAGACAACAAGCAGACGTATAATGTAAACCATCTGACTGTCAACAGAAACCTTGCAATGTGAAGGATTTATTTGGCTAACAAAAAGGAGACAAAAAGCGCTGTAAGAATTGGCAGACGCCGTTTTTAGGTCCTGCTCTAGTTTTGTTCATCACAGCAGTTTAGTACGCAGAGATTTTAGTACCTAAGGCCCCTGGTTGTGGTCTGTCAGCACTAATTTAAGGACATGAAATACATGCACGTGGATATCTGTTTCTTCTTGGTCACCAGTGGGATAAGGAATTGGTTTAGGTCTTGTATTGTCTATTTCTGCTCTGGCTATTCACCTGTAACCTGCAGCCTGATGTCTGGTCCTGGTGACTGCCCCTGCCAGCTCCTTGTGTTTTCCACCAAAGCCTTCCCACATATCTCTGTGTTCCAGGCCCTGCTTATCATTTACAGCTGCACTCCATCAAGCAGCATGTGTAGCTCATTGCCTGACGCCTCCCAGCAGAGGCTGCCAATATAATCCCCAGTCCAGTCCTCCCTTTCCCTGAATTCCACGACTGGTTCTGTTCCCGTTGTGCTCCTGTTCATTGTCCCAGGCCTTTGTTCTCATCCTGGTTCCTGCTTCTCAATTTTCCCTTTCTTAGCTTGTCCAAGGTTCTGATGCTCGTTTTTCTCTGCACCTCCTCTTGTCCTGACACTCATATTTGCAAGTCTGTTCTGTGGTTTAATTTACAAGTTTTGGCCATCCATGACCTGGGCCTGTTTCATGACTATCTCTCTTCTGTAAGGTCCAGTTTCAACACGCTACATCTGGCACCCTTGTCTGCACCCAGAACGGCCTGGTGGTAGCAGAATTGAAGTCCACCATGTGTTTGGAATGCCATACATGACTTTACTGTGTTTCACAGCTCTTCAAAATGCCAGAAATTGATTATCTCACTATGACTCAAAGATAGTAAAATATGAACTTCAATGAAATTAGCAAAATGAAAGGCTGACATTCGCTCAATAACCCCGTGGTCCATGCTAGAATTGCTAATTATGCTTCAGCAGAAAAGCAAACCCATTAAGTGCCGGATTTCTATCATTTATAATATATAGGAGTCGTAAGCATAGCTGGATAAATAAACCATGGCTATCCCTGTTTAATCTCCCCAACATTTATTTGCTGAAGATCTGTCCTTCCCAACCAATTCATTAACATGCACTCCCCCTGGTACTTACTATAAGGCGCAATGTGTGCCATGGATTCATTAGCAGATCTGATACTTTGAAGAAGAAGAAGATGAATGTTATGGAGGCAGGTTTGGTTAACTGGAATTTCAATTGTTGCTAGGGACTGCTAAATATTTTGTGTTGGAAACTATTCCCTGTATTAACGGCTCAGCTCCAGCAGTGTTTAGATGATGGGAATGCCTGAACTTTGTGCATCAGCCATATTGCAGATGGTTGGAAATTAACTACTCGACTTACTCACTTCTCTGTTCTGGGACTCTGTTGATGGACGAAGACCGCAGAACTCCTAAACATTTAAGTGTTTATAACTGCCTGGCCAGACACCCACATATTTGCTTTTCTACAAACAGAACCATGTGCATCATTGCCGGCCTCAATTTATTGACACTAAAGTGTAATTTAACACCAAACTGCATCTACAATGGCCGTGTAATCAGATAGATTCTAATTAAGTATCACCATGGTCGTCAGCAGCAGATTTTTATTATTATATTAGGGATTCGCACAAGTGTCAGGGGCTAAGAGCTGATGTTCATCATTGTGGTCAAATTTCCATGTCAGCATGGTGACACAATAATGGGTTTCTTTTAGGTTTTATCCCTTTCTCCAGCATAAATATTTATATGTATATTTATTTTGCCAAAAATCTTTGGCTTGAGGGTAGACACCCTTCTTTGTTCCTATAAAGTATTCGGGATTGGCAAATACCTTTATGGCTCAGTGAGACAGAACATATCCTACATTCTAGAACCAGGTCCTCCTACTCCATAGTGAAGCCTTGCATAGACCAGAGCTTAGTGTATACTCTCCATTGTGGTCCAAAAATGGCTCATAATAGGAGGACAGTAGCATCAATAATAAGAGCAGTGGTCCACAACTAGTGGCTCCTCAACCTCTTGGATGTTTCTACCAGTGGCTTTAAAGCAGGTGCTTATTTTTGTATTCCAGGCTTGGAGGCAAGTTTTGGTTGCATAAAAGTCAAGTATACTGCTAAACAGAACTTTCTGTAGACTGCCAGTCCACATATGGGCTACCAAATACCCAATCACAGCCCTGATTTGGCACCCCGAGAACATGTTTAATGCTTGCATTGCTCCCAAACTCTTTTTACATCTGTGTTGCTCATGGTAATAGTAATAACATACTCACTATAGTTTGGTGTTTTAGAACTCTCTCCAGATGTTCATCCACCAATGAATACAAGGGTAACACAAGCAGGTTCATCTGAGGTGCAAAAAAATTGCTGATTAAGCTACTTCAGATATACCAGACTGAAAAGAAATGCATGTAAGGGTGGGGTTTACTATTATAAATCAGTTTATGACGTAACTGTTCTTATTGCATTGTCAGTGTTCTAATTTTAGATGGTTTTTAGCAGGCAAAGCTTTTGATTGGCAGTGACTCTGCGATGCTTCTGTTATGTAGCTTCTAGGGAGGAGAGGGGAAAGGAGATAATGTGTAAGGGTGGGCAACATTTAGCTTGGCAAGGGACAAATACTGTCTGAAAGGCAAAGAGAAAGAGAGAAAAAAGTGCTTGCAATGAGCTAGGCTTCACGTTGAGTTTGTTGACACTGCTGAGACACCTGCTGAGAATCTGGCCCAGACCCAATATGTCAGCGGGAATGAGAAGTGTGCTGGTGAGCCTGTTGGTGTTTTATAACAGTTAATAGAGCTTGGTCTGCAGGGAAGTGGCTGAGTTGGCTTCTTTCATCAACTGGCCACATACAACGTTACTGCAGTTAATACATACAGTAAAAAACTGTTCCAAGTGTGGGTGACTGCCATTGTGGATCCATTAATGATCTTCCCCCTTCTCTGGCTAACTGGAGACAGGTTCAGATGATATATTCCCTCTTCTCTAGATCAAGGAAAAGCTTTGTAAAATACAACAAAGTTACCTATGTGGCTGAGCCTGTTTATGGGATAGACATCATAACTCTGCATTTGGATTCAACATAAACATATAAACATTGTTTTTCTGTTCGTTAAGTCATCAAACGTTGCAGTTGCCTCTAATTTCCACGCAGATCTGATGGTTCTTCCCAGTGGAAGCACTTACATACCTCATCTATTTGCAAGAGTACATTGTACATGGCTCTGCCTTATCTGAATAGTATTGACATGTATTGTTCATTTTGGGCCAACTATATCCAGTTCAGAGTTTTTGCTGGTCAGCAATATTTCTATTATATTCCTTTTTATATACAATTTATGAATTATTGTATTGTTTTAGCAGTTGTGTTTTAGCATACTGTCCATTTACTGTTTTTGGTAAGTTTGTGGTCAGCCAAGACCAGACATTCCTATGACCAGATACTGTATTCAATACAGACATTTATTCAGTGTCGGACTGGAGCACCACAAATGTGGAAGATTAAATTATGTGAACAGGAGAGGCCAGGGCAGTGGGACCCACCAGGATTATTCCCAGTATCCCTGTGTGCCAGTCCTGATCCTGCATTCACTTACCTCTTTGTGACGTATTTGTGCTTTATCATGTTTCTATCCTGAGAATGGGAAGGTGACAGAGGAAAACTGAGGCCAAATAGATATGAATTCTTTCCCTTCTATCCGTGTACTTTATCCTTACCCGTACCATTTGGAGCCATGCTTTGTCTTTTTAATTACCCTTTGAACAAAGTCACACAGAAATTGAACATTTAATCATCATTACTGCTGGGAACAAAATGGTGGAAATGTGATCATATGAGCCTGCTGTGGCATCAGATTTGAAAGTTTGTGGGAATGCGGACAATGCACCTCATGGATGAAACATGGAGAGAACATGAATCAGTAGCACATTGGAAGCAGCTTTTGGGACCTCTTCAACTGTCTGAATTGGGAGTTAGGATTTAGCTCCAGTAGTATCTCGATTGTTCCAGCTCAATAGGTTTAAAGACTCTAATGTTGATATATTTAGACATATGGTCTAACCATGGACATGTCAGTGATGGTGTGGAGCATTCAAGATGTGACTGACACACTGAGATTAAGCTGCACTCTAGTATATAAAATACTGGTTATGTGACTTGGCACTATCGACAGAAGAAAAGGAGTGTACAAATTAGTGAATGAATGTCAGTCTGCACCTTATGTTGATGCACTATGAGAAATGTGGATATTGATGGACCATCTGCTATATAGATAGGACTGTGCTAATTAATTGTTTATGACGTGGCTTCCACTGATAAGTTTAAAAAAATTGCAATTCCCAATCAACATCCTGGGGATCGAAATGCATTGATGTGGTTCACATGGTAAAAAATATATATATATATGTTTTTGCAGTTTAAATCTGTGGACGCCTTCTTATTTGACTGGTTTTTTTTTTGTGTGATACATAGATAGATAGATAGATGATAAATATTGATAGATACTAGATAGATAATTGATAGGTCAATAAATAGATAATTAATAGATGAAAGATATATATTGATAGATGCAGAGATAATTGATAGATGATACATTGATAGACAAATATATAATTAATAGATGGTAGATATTGATGGATGGAGAGCTCAAAGATAGATAGATAGATGATAGATAGATAGATAGATGATAGATAGATAGATAGATAGATAGATAGATAGATAGATAGAGAGAGAGAGATGATAGTTGATAATAGAAGCTTCTCTTTGGATTGCACCGGGTTAAACATTGTGTATATTAAGAGTTAAGAAGCATGACTGCACCTGTTGGAACTGTCCGTCTATCTTACAATGGCACACTGCAGGTCAATACGTGTCCTAAGGAACTGTCTGCTTTTAGCCCGCTATTTATTGCCACAGCTGCACACTGAATAATTAGCTTATTTGACACCCAGTAGCCCCTGTTCAGCATGGAGAGCATCCAACCTGCACCATCATATATACTCTTGGCTCCCGTATTCATTCCCAGCATTATTGCCATTGCACCCCGACAGCCCTCTCCAGAGGCCACTTTGGTTGCAAAGAAAAACAGCACAGTTGTCCAGTCCCAAGCAAGACAAGGATCACAATTTATGTATTTAACAATAGTGACTGACGTCTCAAAGAGCAGCAATGCAGAGCAGGCGGTTTCTGAGGCTTTATCCAGGTTTAGTTTTAGTGTAAAACGACCTAGTGATATTCAGAAGTTCCCACAGTCCCTTGGCACCTCATGTGGGTTTATTTAGGCTACAGTTTCATTCGCACTGCAAAAATGGAATGATCTATAGCGACTGTGTTACACTTTTAATATCATTATATTTAGAACTGCTACTGAATATAATGAGAATAAAGTACGCACAACATGGGCGTCTGCTTTTCACATCCATGTCACAAACAAAAACCTTACCTTGTATCATAGAGGTGAAAGCATCAGGGCATAACAAACAAGGGAAAGTTGTGCTCACCACTAATTTTTAAAAACATTAGGCGGGGGTGCAATGAGGCTGTGACCACAAAATACATATAGTCAAATACAAGAGTCCTCTGCACTCAACCCATTATCAATATATTTAAGACAGCGACATTTTGTGCATACTGCTACTGAAAAATGCCTTACCCTTTAAACAAAACAGGGATTGTTTGTCCATATATTGCAATATATTTAAGCTGGCCAACTACGTCAAAGTCATCCCATATCTGGCCAGTCCTACACTCAACTTTCAATTCATTCATTATTGCTGCATTATACATTTTAAACATTTAAATTTTAAATGCATTAGGGCATGTTCTACAGAAATCTATTCTTATTCCTGAACCTGGGTCACTAACAGGGTCGGAGAACACATTAAAGCTGGGCATACACTGCAAGAGACCATGGTTTGGAAAGGTCACCAAATGAGCAGATCTTTCCTGTAGCCAAAATATTTCCATTTTCAATTGACGGACACTCTCAACCGCCATCTTTTTTGACAGATGTATACGTAACAACATTTTTGGGATTGGTCTCTGCAAGTGAAGAAATCAATTCTTCATTTTCTATTTTTCTTGATTGCTGATTCACAATACCGATTTACTACAATATTTATAGGTCCAAAAAATGTAACTCTAGGCAAGGCCCTTGCCTATTCCTGTACTTCCCAATTGTTTCATGAGCAGAACAGTCTTTTCCTATGTGCCGATTGTGTTGGAGATGGGTACCCTGTCCCTTTAGCTCCATCAATAGATTTAGCCTGGAAGTGGGCTGGGGGATTTTAAAAGGAAATCAAAAAATGCAGAGGGTGGCAAACAAGGGCCACCCCCTGAATCTGTCACTTTAAGCACGTCATTGGGTGCCTGCATAGAAAATACTGCTCTGACTGCAGTGTCGGACTGGCCCATCGGGATACCAGGAAAACTCCCGGTGGGCCCAGGTATCAGTGGGCCCTCCTGCTTCTAATCATTTGACCTATTTCATGGTCATTATCAATTTCTATGAGAACAAAGAAGCTAAATAGATAGATTAATAGATTATAGTATTTAAAGAAAAGAGACTAGGAGAATAGAGGTTGAGTGAGGAGAGGAAGAATAATAGTACTGAGAGTGGGCCCCTGGTCTAAGGTTTTTGGGTGGACCCCTGGTGTCCCAGTCCAACACTGTGTGGGGGCCTCTGTGGTAGCAGTCCCAGTGGGCCCAGGACCCCCAGTCCGACACTCTCTGACTTTATAGACAAAATGTAAAGTAAACAGTGGGGATACTATAGAGCAGAGGGGTTGGATTGGACTTGTGAAGGAAGCGGGTCAGTGGGAAATGAGCCAAAATGCTGAAGAACCAAGACATGGAGGTGCTAGGAATGGGATGAGGGTATGAATAGTCTTGAGCAGACAAAATCTTGGGAAGTGATAACATGAAACGGACATTGGATAGAAAGGATATGTAGCAGAAGCAGTGATAAAGAATAGAGCAAGAAGTCAAGTGGTGCTGATGATAGAGAAAAGAGTTGGGATCAGGGAAAAGAGAGGGGAATTTGAAACAGTATTTTCACAAGGATTGTGGATTACGAGACTGGCCAAGATAAAAGAGAAATGCTAGAGAAAACCATATAAAATACACAGAAGGACTTTAAAAAGGCAGAAGAAGGAAGAATGGAGCTGAGTGAAAGGAAGTGAATTAGATGGAGCAGAAGCGAAGGGCCTGCAGAACAAAAAAGCGGTGGAAAGGAACAAACAAATAGGTTTAAGCCACGAGTGCCCATACTTTACTAATGTGGGTCTACTTTTAGTGATGTTGTCCCATTATGATCTACATCCATAAAATCATTTTTAGGATTCTGTTCCATGGAAAATATTACTTAAGTGAACTGCAATGTGAACTGCAATGTGAACTGCATGTATCCTTTGAACTTTGCCTTGACTGTAACTGCAATTTTTTTTATTTTTTTTCTTTCTTTTTCTACTCTTTCAACTAAATAAAATTTAAGTTACAAAAAAAAAAAAAATATTACTTAAATATTGAGAAAATGTATATTGTTATATTTAAAAAAACAACTATTTCTTATGTAACATTTATGTAATAATTATCTGAATGAAAAGCAAGAAACAGCCGGGTGATTTAGACAAGTTGTTTGCTGACAGAGTCTTGAGATCTACTGATCACCAGCTAAAGGTCTACTGGTAGATCCCCATCTAACTTTTGGGCACCCCTGGTGTAAGCGGAGTAGTGAGGAAAAAAAGACAGGAGAAGCAGGTAAAAGAAAAATGAGTTTCTTTAGTTATTTGGGGGGGGGGGATAATTAACTTGTGTATTTGCTCTAGAGCACAAAAAAACCCCAGAAGAGTATAATAAATAAGGTTGTTAACTGCACTCAAGGCTTCCTGGGTACCACATTGTCTCACTCTCTTCCTTTTGATTTCCAGCTCTGCCAAAAAAGGCCCCTCAGCCACACGGCTATCAGTTTGTATCTCTCCAGTTCTGTTTGTCGTCTCTTCCTTTCCTAGCTGTAGATTGAGTGCTGCGAAATGTGTTGGCGCATTGCACTTAATAATCTCACAGACATTTGGATCTCTGCCTGATTTTCCTCTTTTTTTTTTTTTTTTTCAAACCCAATTTAAGAATAATCTCACTCCCGAGAGCGGAGCCGCATGTTTTGACTTCTGTGATGTTTCTTATTGCCTTTTACAGAAACGCCAGGAAATATTCAGTGACAGTGAATTATAAAATGGTGGGAGTGTACTGTGTACTTAAAGTAGTCTTTAAAAGTGCTGCCAGACTGCTCTGCTGCTTTAACCCCCCACAAGTACTGGTGGAATGTGAGCATTAAAAATGTATGTGTGTGTGTATATATACTTACATTGGCCTGTACATAAAAGATAGGAAATATAATATTATTATTTTTATTTATTTTATAATTTTTTTATTTTATGACTGGCTAGCAGTAAAAGCTAATAGGTGTGGAGCTGAACAGAAGGGGGAGCTGTGGGGCTTGAATCTAATTTGTGACCTGCAGAAACTTACAATCTGTGCTATTTATATTTTTCAAAAGAGTCTTTTTTTTATTTTTTTTATTTTCCCTCCCTCTGTGCTTTAGAAGTAACCAGACAGATGGAAAGTAAATTTCAAACCTATAGGCCTGACCTTCTTCAAGCAGTGACTGCTCCTTTAAATGCTGAGATCTGGGTAAACACTGCCTTGTTTTTCTTAGCTGATGTTGTGCCAGCAAGTGTGATAAAACACAGTTTTATGTGCAGTAAAATGAGAGATAGCAGGGAGGATCTTAACCGCAGAAAGCCCAGACACATTCTGCATAGGAAGTCATACAGGCCTTCTGTATGGCACTTGGGGAATTTAGAAATGGCAGCAGGAAAAATCTGGGAGCTGGGAAGTCATCATCTTGTGTTATCAATTAGAAACATTTCTTTAGTCTAAGAATAGTGACATTGTATAGAAAAATAATATACAGGTATGGGATCTATTATCCAGAAACCAGTTATCCAGAAAGTTTCAAATTACGGAAAGGCCGTCTCTAATTTTTTTCCAAATAATGCAGATGTTTAAACATGATTTCCTTTTTCTCTGTAATAATATCTTGGTCTGGATCTAGTACAATGTACTGTTGTACCTGATCCCAACTAAGATATAATTAATCCTTATTGGAAGTAAAAGCAGCTTATTGGGTTTATTTATTGTTTACATGATTTTCTAGGAGACCTAAGGGCAGAGACACACGTGGAGAGTCAGGGAGATTTAGTCGCCTCTTCTTCGGGCGACTAATCCCCCTGAACTGCCTACCCGCCGGCTAGAATCGCAAGTGGGATGGCATTGGAGCGCTTCATTTTCCGAAGTCGTCTCTTCTTTAGTCGCCGGACGACTAATCTCCCCGCATCTCCACATGTGTTTCTGTCCTAAACAGCAAGTCACCCCCAAATACAAAAATTGCCTAATAAAAAAAAAAACATAATTCTAAGCAACTTTGCTATATACATTCATTACAAAAGCTTTCAAGTTATTTGTATATATATTGCTATTGAAAGCAGTGTTTGTCCCTTTTTATTCTCTATCCTGGTGGCTCAGACTGTTGATACAATGTAAGACAAGGCAGCTGATTAACAGACCAGACTTTGCTGGGGAACCAAGACTTTTGCAACATAATGAGGAGTTCAGCAAATACTGCTTTCAGTACTAATTGTTTTTAGAAATGTTTAATAAATATGTATTGCAAAGTTTCTAAGAATTATGTTTTCTTTTATTAGGCAAATTTTTATTTTGGGGTTGACTTGCCCTTTAAAATTACAAAAAAAAAAAAAACCTTATCTGGAAAACCCTGGGTCCCAAGTATTCTAGATAACAGGCCCCACACCTGTATCTTATATATAGGGATGCACCGAATCCACTATTTTGAATTCGGCCGAACCCCCGAATCCTTTGTGAAAGATTCGGCCAATTACCGAACCGAATCCAAACCCTAATTTGCATATGCAAATTAAGGGTGGGAAGGGAAAAAAAAATTCACTTCCTTGTTTTTGCATATGCAAATTAGGATTCGAAATTCGGTTCGGCCGGGCAGAAGGATTCGGCCCGAATCCGAATCCTGCTGAAAAAGCCCGAATCCTGGCCGAATATTATATATAAAACTATTTCTTTATGTGGTGACCATATATATGTAACTATTTCTATAACTAGCAGAGAATGAGTGATACACAGACAGGAGCATGTCATGCCCATGTTCGTCTAACCTGGACGAACAGGGAAACTGGAGCTCCTCCATGTTTGGTCCTTGCACACAAGCTTCATTCATTGAACCTATGTTCCCTTTAAAGCTTAAAGACAACCCAGAGTTTGGTCTTGAATGAATAATATTGTACTTTCTATATATTATGTTATTATCAAAGGGAAATATCTGTGATTTATAGGAGAATCTGTTTGCATTCTTTGATTATTTTCCTTCCTATTTTGTCAAATTAAAAAAAAACACAGGATCATTCAAAGGCTAGAATTTTATTTATCACTTATATTATCATACTCTGTCCATCCTCCAGTCTGTCATTTAATCCACTGGCTGTTTGCTAGGGAAAGTCAGATCCTAAGAACAGCAATACAAACTGCATCAGCAAGCTAGTGTGTGTATCATATAGAAAATGACCTTCTAGGTGAACACCACCTTCAGGGCTCTCACACATGGGCCCTGCATTCTTCTTCGTTGGATTCTCCATACTGACACAAGCGGATCCATGCACCGAGTGCAGCTTGATCCTTGAATGCCTTGTTGATTGTGAATTGAGAAATGGCACAATTAGTGTGGGTAGGGTCAGGTAGCCGGGAAGGGTAGAGTATTCTTGCAGCTCAGTGGTCCTGGGTGGGTTGCAACTCAGTGGGTCTGGCTGGGCACAGGTCTGCCCAATTGGACTCCAGATGGGAACACATCAATTGCATAGAAGATGCAGATGGAGAAAAGCCAATGCACAGCCCTGTGTGCCGTCAGCAAGAGGATTACTGTTTCTTATACAACAGCATTGAATTTTCCTGTAACTACACACAGCAATAAGCTCGTTTTCAACATCAGTTTCCATGTTGGATGTTGGACCTCACATATAGTGGTGCTTTAGGTAAGAGAGAGAGATTCATGTACAGTCTCCAAAGAAACTTACACAAATTATTGTATTTCCTTCAAACTTTATTCTTGCAGTATAGATGATTTCCATTCCAGATTTGGCTCATTCTAGAGTGTATTTTCCAGGAGCACCAAACAAGCAGGCTGCAGACTGAGCAATGGGAGCAATGGGTGCAGGGCGACTGCTGATTTGCAAGGAGTTAACAATCAATAGTCAAAGTTGATGATTTTATATAAGCAGAACAAAAAGCTGTTAATTCCTACTGCTGTGAGTAATAGGGAAATGGCACAATCTGGTTTTACTTCTCAATAACCCCAAGGAGTAACAGGATAAGAGTCAGAATTAAAAGGAACATTGAATGGGGTAACTGCAGAATGTTCAAATTCAACTATGGTGCTACCACAGTCACTACTCCTGCCCTGCTGAGAATGATGGGACTTGGTCCTTACACATTAAACAATACAATTCCATTGACCCTTTTAATAAAGCTGCATGTCACAGGTTCATTTAGCCTTTAAATGATGTGTTTAAGTTATGCAGTCCATGTAGGTATGTTCAGGTGAGCAGAGGTCCAGCAGGTTCCATGATGGAGAGAGGAATTCTCTAATCTTACTGACAGGAGAGCAGACAGGGCCCAGCAATCCAGCCACTCAATACTTTGTGCCAGTGGGTTTTGTCCCGGAGAGAGAAGCTTTTATTTGCAGAGCAGATAAACTCATCTTCTGACTCCATAATCCCTGCATGGGAAAAGCTTTCCTAGTAATCTGATAGTTGTATTTTTTTCCCCAAAATCATTGTGGATTGTTACCAACAAGAAATAATCCCTTTAAGCAGGATGATAGGGCCAATACAGGAACAAAGGGGAAACCTGCAAAAATAAAAATGCTTCGTAAACCTTCCATATCCTGTAACAGTCAATTTGTTGCTGCGCCTGCCAGTGAGTCAGATTTAGCTACAGATAGTCCGGATGTGACCGCAAAAAGATACACATGCATCCAAAAAGCCTCTAAGGGAGCGCGTAGTACTGCTCTAAAGACGGAATGTTATAGGGGATCTCTGTCCAACAACTGTCTCTTGTCATTCTTTAATTCTGCACAGATTTTTGGTGGAGAGCTCCATTAAATAAAAACCTTGTTTCTAGCTCCTGCTTTGTAGAACTGGGTTTTTGACTCTCAACTGCGTGTTCTCCCCTAGTCTTTGAGGGTGTCCTTCCACAACCCTAAATTGATTACATGATCCCCAGGGTGCCTGCATTGTCATATTAGATCTTAAGCTGGGCTGTGAATTTTTAACAATTAGAGGGTAATATTACACAGAGAAATACAGGTATAGGGTCTGTTATCCAGAATGATGGGGACCTGGGGATGTCTGGATCCTATGAATCCAATAGGATTGTTTTGCACACAATAAGGATTAATTACATCTTAGATTGGATCAAGTGCAAGCTACTGTTTTATTATTACATAGGAAAAGGAAATCATTATTTAAAAAAATTATTTGATTCAAATGGAGTCTATGGGAGACTCCGTAACTCAGAGCAAAACAAAAGAGCAAACAGATTTTTTTTATATTCAATTTTGAAATCTGACATGGGCTAGACATTTTGTCAATTTCCCAGCTGCCCCTGGTCATGTGACTTGTGCCTGCACTTTAGGAGAGAAATGCTTTCTGGCAGGCTGCTGTTTTTCCTTCTCAATGTAACTGAATGTGTCTCAGTGAGACATGGGTTTTTACTATTGAATGTTGTTCTTAGATCTACCAGGCAGCTGTTATCTTGTGTTAGGGAGCTGTTATCTGGTTACCTTCCCATTGTTCTTTTGTTTGGCTGCTGGGGGGGAAGGGAGGGGGGTGATATCACTCCAACTTGCAGTACAGCAGTAAAGAGTGATTGAAGTTTATCAGAGCACAAGTCACATGACTTGGGGCAGCTGGGAAATTGACAATATGTCTAGCCCCATGTCAGATTTCAAAATTGAATATAAAAAAATCTGTTTGCTCTTTTGAGAAATGGATTTCAGCGCAGAATTCTGCTGGAGCAGCACTATTAACTGATTCATTTTTTTTTTCTCATGACAGTATCCCTTTAAGGAAAGGCCAACAATAAAACCTATATGTGATAAGGTAGGTACTTTCCTATGTTATAGGGCAGGGGCACACGGCAGATTCGGGAAGATTTAGTCGCCTGGCGATTAATCGCCTCTTCTTCGGGGCGACAATCTCCACGAACTGCCTTCTGCCTGCTATAATGAGAAAACGCCAGAGCAATGGCACTCGCGACGCTTTGATTTCCTTGGAAACTTGAGGCGACTTCACAAATCGAAGCGCCGTGAGTGCATTGCCGCAGGCAATTTTCCATTTTAGCAGGGGGAATGCAGTTCGGTGAGATTGTCGCCCCGAATAAGAGGCGATTAGTCGCCAGGCGACTAAATCTCCCCGAATCGGCCCATGTGCCCCTGCCCATAATTGTGACAACTGTAATTGTGTGATAAGTGGTGAGGTATATGTATAATAACCTATTTATAATTTTATTCTGGGGTATTATTCCTGGAATTGGAGATTGATTATACCACTATGTATTCTCGGGTATTATACATGGAATTGGGGCTACAATTATACCACTATGTATGCTGGGGTATTATACATGGAACTGGACCTACATTTATCTTTCTATGTTTTCTGTGGCTTTATATATAATACTGGCACTGCATTTATTCACACATGGATATACTGTTAGGCATTTATGAAGGGATACTTTAATATGTCCTTGGGAAATATTTATTGAACCATTTCCCTGTGACAGACCATAGAATGTATGATACAAGCTGCCTTTCATCCAATCTAGCCCTGATTGCACAGAATGTGGTGCCCTTATCCACATCGTGGCCACATACATAACACATACTTTTGCTTTAAGAAGTAATCCAAAGTCATCCAGCTATACTTGCAATGGTTCACTTTCCCCCATAACTTATTCAATGAGAATAAAATCCTATATGGAAAGTATTTTAACAGAATAATGTAGACTAAATGAACATAAAAGAATCCATTGAATTTTATTTGAGTTTTATTTCTGCAGAATAGCAGCATTCCCATGATTATTGATCAGTGCATTTCTGCCAGTAAACACTCCAGCCTTCCTATTCACCAAGCCAAACACGGGTAATTCTGCAAAACACAATGACAAGAGAACATGCTGCCAGGAATGGCCCCCGGATTTCATACATGAACATTTTGCTGATTTTTGTCTTCCCCTTGGAATGGGACATACCAAATGCTGAATGAAGGGTTTTTATGGTATTGGAGCTGAAAATTGCAATGGATCTGGTGGTGCCTGAAAGCTTTTAAAAGGAAGGTAAAAATTGTAAAAAGAATATTTTCTTTAAATGTAGCGATATTTATAAAGCGCCAACATATTCTGTAGTGCTGTAGAACAGAAGGGTGTACACATGAAACATACAGACTGCATGTTTGACAGCACCATATTCCTATGGGGCGGGTGGAGATGCTGAATATAAGTATCCACACTTCTGCCCCCTAATTTGGACTTTATTCAGACGTGCAGGTTGGAAGCCCTTGGGCTACAAGCCACAACAGAGCCCAGTAGTTACCTCCTGCCCTATGGCACTAATCTGCCCGTGTTTAAAGGGGTTGTTCACCTTTGAGATAACTTTTAGTATGATATAGAAAGTGATATACTGAGATAATTTGTAATTGTTTTTTATTATTTAAGGTTTTTGAGTTATTTAGCTTTTTATTCAGCAGCTCTTAAATTTGCATTCTAAGCAATCTGGTAGCTAGGGTCCAAATTACCCTAGCAACCATGCACTGATTTGAATAAGAGACTGGAATATAAATAGGAGAGGCCTGAATAGAAAGATGAGTAATAAAAAGTAGCAATAACAATACATTTGTAGCCTTACAGTGTGTTTGCTTTATAGAAGGGGTCTGCTATGCCCTTTGGAAAGCTAAAAGAGTCAGAAGAAAAAGGGCAATAACTATAAAACTATAAAAAAAAAAATAACGAAAACCAATTGAAAAGTTGTTCTATAACATAATTAAAGTTACCTTAAAGGTGACCGAGCACTTTAGGGTCAGGCCACACTGGGCGTTTTTTTAGGAGATTTGGTTGCCTGCTTTTTGCGGCGACCAATCTCCCCAAACGCCTTCCCTCACTCTGCGCCAGCTAATCACACGCGATTCGTTTTCCGAAGTCGCCCGAAGTCGACTTCAGAAAATGAATCGATGCGTGTGATTAGCCGGCACAGAGTGAGGGAAGGCGTTTGGGGAGATTGGTCGCCGCAAAAAGCAGGCAACCAAATCTCCCAAAAACGCCCAGTGTGGCCTGACCCTAAAGCAAAACAAAATGTACCAATCTGATCCATTTACTTGTCCGATTCCCTTAGGAAGAAATCTATTACCCCCTGGGGCAAATTGGAGAGGCTTCAGATGTGTTTTTTCCCTCTAGATTTACTAGCAGTAAAGCAGAATTTGGTTTTTTTCTTATAAAAACATTGAACTTCATAGAGGTCTGACATTCTTCATCAGAATAACAGAATGACTTGTGGCTACAAATCTGAGTTTGTTTTCATTCCGAATACTGTGCACTTCGGTTATGCATAGGCCTGCCACCTCATCCCTTTAATAATATTTTATACACACGCTTAGGGCGTAAAAATGATGGTTGAGCCCAATGTTATTAATAGGGAAAAAAGATAAATATATAGGAAGGCCGGTATTTTTTTTCCAGAAAAGGTGGCAACCCTACACACGCTGCACGGCTAATTAGTTATTCATTAAGGTGCATGCTGCAGACTGAAATCATTGATATGCAGCCATGCATCTAAATCAATGGATAATTAGCCATGCAGCGCACAGATTAAATATGTGGCTGGTATTAAAGGGATGAGATGGCAACCGTAGTTATACAATGGCTGGGCACATTGCACTGATCTGTGCGTAGAAAAGTCCCTTCCTATTCCAGGTTGGTCAACGACGCAGTGCAAATAGAATGAGGGGAGACATCAGTTGACATATTGTACAATGACCGACTGTATGTGGACTTGCCATTACTTGCTTAGTCAGCTGAGGCCCCACAGACACACACAATATTAGGATAACAGTCCTCCAAGTGTGGCCATCTCTACAGGAGCCTCAACAAATTAAGTAATGTTTAGAAAAGCAGCAGCGCTCAATGCTTCTCACTGTGCAAATCACACCCACTATGCTGGAGCCTGTGTGAATAAGGCTTGTCCACCATACAGATTTCCTTCCACTGGCAGCACATGGGTTAATGGGCCCCCTGATTGATCAGGGCTGATGGAGATGTCAATTAGGTTCATTCCTAATTATTCCTGCACACATGGGATTGTTTTAAGGGCAGCAGGGGATCTCACAACAGCTGCTAGCACCACACCTGGGCCATACATTATAGGGTCACAAACTCCCATGTTAATACAACACTCCGCTGCCCTGACCCTGCTAATCCCTCACTTAGTATAGAGGGCAGGAGTCCTACCAAATATGCCCTGCCAGCGGCATCTTGTGCTCTATGTATTATTTCACTATGCCGAACTAGAAATGAATGCCTGTTGATACTGCAAATGTTCACAGGCTCAGCCGCAAGGGAGCGCAGGAATAGACGCATTTTTTTCAATGGGGCTGTACTCACACAGGCGCGTGTAGGCGCTGAACGCAGGAAAAATGCAGCATGTTGCGTCTCAACCTGCGTTTGGTGCCTACACGCGCCTGTGTGAGTACAGCCCCATTGAAAAAAACCTAATGTGTCTATTCCTGCGCTCCCCTGCGGCTGAACGCAGAAAAACGGAACGCAGGGGAGCGCAGGTAAAAACGCTCGTCAGTAAGAGCCCTTTGGCTAAAAAAAGACAAAAGTGTAACCACCCCCTGGTCACTAATGAATAAATTAAACTGGACCCAAAAGAGAGCCCTGCGGCACCCACAAAGAGGTGCCATGACATGCTCTAACCTCATCCAGTGGATCTACTCATGGGGCCCTCCTGTTGCCCCTCTCTACCAGGCTTGGTGTCATTATATAATATATATGCCTTTGCACTGTACACACTTACACAAATGTCCATGGCATGCTGGGAGGAATAAGGTGCATTGGATGAGAAGTCAGCACTCACCATCCAAGAATCCATGAGTCTTGTTAGGTGCACGTCCCCGGCAGTCACTAGCAGCCGAAATTCAGGAACACTTTTCAAATAGACAGCACCAGACCAATGGAAATGTTTCTTAAAAAGCCTTTATTTGAAGGGCTTTATTCAGGCGCAATACAGCAACGTTTCAGGCTTACATTAGCCTTCAGCCATCAGCTTGAGGAAAGGCTAATGTAAGCCTGAGACGTTGCTGTATTGCGCCTGAATAAAGCCCTTCAAATAAAGGCTTTTTAAGAAAAATTTCCATTGGTCTGGAATATGGTGCATTTGCATAAGCTTTCTTCTATAAAACACTCTAATGCTAATAAGGGGCAACGGCACATGGGGCATTTTGTGGAATAACCACAGACAAGTTGATAAAATCCCAGATTCATGTGGAAATGCAGCAGTGGATATTATTGCATGATTGGAGCTTACAGCAATTTTAATGCTTATCCACGGGAAGGGTACTTGGCAGAATGCTGTGTGTGTTGTTAATGGCTCCAAGTTGGATGATTTTTTTGGACAGACATAATATCAAAGGCTATTGTGATACTAAGCTCTATAGTTGGTATAGGTATGGGTATATAGAATTGAATTAAAAGTAGGGAGGGGTGTGTGTATGGATGCTGGGTTTTCATTTGGAGGGGTTGAACTTGATGGATTTTGTCTTTTTTTTCAACCCGATTTAACTATGTAACTATGTAAGCTCTGCACAGATATAAATAATGGGTCTCAGATAGGATCTTGGACCACTTTGGTCTGATTGTTCAGTTACAGCATAAAGAAATGTGGATGCTCCTCTGACAGGAAGCCTGACAATACTACTTTGTGAGACTTAACAGCGTATTTGCTAAGGGGGGGGGCGCAAGGTGAATTTTGCACACAATGCACTTTATCCTATTTTTTTTGCGCACAATCTTGTATGGAGTGCAAATAGACATCCCAGAGACATCCCACCCAGACTTGGAGACATCCTCCCCCCATGGTTGCACACGTGACTCACGCACAGATATCCAGCAGACTTACAGATGGGCTGGAACTAAAGGCCCCCATACATTGGCTGATAAAACTGGTGACAGACTGATTCAGCAGCTTATTGGCCCATGTGTGTGGCCATCTGATGCTGTTCCCCATCGATATTTGACCGAAAGTCAGGCAGATGTCGATTGGGCAGAGTAAAAAAATCCCATCAGATCTCGGGCACATTAATTCAGTCCTGCGATCTAACCGAATAGCCTCCAGTCTGATCCGATTGTTGGGCCCTAAAGCTCATGATCGGATCAGTCCGATATCACCAACCTCAAAGGACCAGTAACAGTAATTTTTTTTTTTTTTAAATAAGTTTCTTTTTAACGAAAGAAAAACCACCAACACAGTTTAAACTTTTAATTCGCAAAGCTTTTATTAAGAAATTACTTACCGATTCTCTGCATGCGCTCCTCTTCTGAAACAGCGACAGGACGACGATCGCTTGGCGCTCAATTTCTCCTCCCTGGCTATCTGCTACAGAAGGCAGGGAGGAGAAATTGAGCGCCGCACAATGGATCATCACCCTGTCGCTGTTTCAGAAGAGGAGCGCATGCAGAGAACTGGTAATTAATTTCTTTATAAAAGCTTTGCGAATTAAAAGTTTAAACTGTGTTGGGTTTTTTTTTGTTAAAAAGAACCAAATTAAAAAAAAATGATGTTACTGGTCCTTCAATGTGGGCTTATCGGGGAGAGATCGAGCGACATCGCCAAACGAGAGGATCTCCCTGTGTATGGCCACCTTAAGGGCAGACAGACAGAAGTATGTTCCCAGCAAGCCCTATCATTGCACACCAGTCACATGCCTCTTCTGTCTGGCTTTCCCTAGTTCGGGCCCTGAGTGCAAAGTATTCTATGGGGTGTCATTTTGCCCCCCATAAGGCTAATGGCAGATTTCACTTCTGCTACAATCCAACCAAGAATGAAAAGTGCCGTCTGTCTAATGCACACGGAGCAGTGGCGGGTGGTTTTCTGTGCAAAAATGCTCCAGTGAGCCCAGCGTTCAGATATGAGCCATCGCTAGGGTTGCCATCTGGCCACTATTTTACTGGCCTGACCGGTATAAATGTTGCTTGATCCCAATGTTATTAATAGGGGAAAAATCTAAATAAATAGGAAGGCCGGTATTTTTATTCAAAAATGGCAACCCTAACCAGCGCGTACCCTTTTTATAAATGAGCCCTCTCGTGATATGGAAACAAATGCTGGTTCCCCAGTAGTGAAAGAGAAAGCCCAGACAGGATTCTCCCTGAAATAATAAATATTAGAAATGAATTGTGCAGGATGACAGCAAAGTATTGTCTTTTTATATTTAGTCCGTTGCAAGGCGAGAAGGGATTCTTCCTCATGAGCCCAGCACATCCCACCAACAAGAGATATTGAAGAGCCGCTCCTCGCACAATGCCCCTGCCTCCTTAGCAGCCATGATTTATAGTTTTATTTGTGCCTTTAAAACAATGTTTTGCTCCAGTTAACTTTGCCGGGTGCTAATCCTGCCTTGGCTAATGCGTTATTTGCCTTTGATAGAAACCACTGGTTTATTTATATCCTAATGTTCCAAAAATACAGTTTCACACAATAAAAAAAACGATTAGGTGGAAAATGTTAATGACTGTGCGCAAGGGGGAAAAAAAAAAATTCTGCATGCACTTGTTTATTTTTGTTGCTGGGGAGCCCGGGTGAGAGCTGATTCCCCTCCTTAAGCCCTGGGCTGGAAGAAATGCAAGTAGAATTAACCCTTTCTGTGCTGGGTCCTGCAACTCAATTGAAGGAAGTTTAATGGGAACGAGGGTCCAAGTGTGCTGATAGATTATTGTTATTTGGGTTTGTTTATAGGTGCGGTGCAGAGAGTTGGTGCAGATGTGAATGTAAAGGACAGTTTGGGGGCTTCAGTAACAGTACTTTTTCTTCTTATTCCTTATAATAACTCTTAAAACACATTTTTACTGTGCTGATAGATACAGGTGTGCTTCACCAATGAGGCGAGTTGAGGCTGTCGCCTCAGGCAGTGCCCCCCTAGGTACCAGGGGCAGCAAAAATGCTGCTCCTGGTACTTTAAGAGTGAATTTCAGGGGGAGGGGGGCAGCAGCAACTGTTGCTGCCTCAGGCGGCGGAGGGGCCAGGATCGCCCCTGGATAGATAGTTGGGAAAGCAAGGAAACCTGGAGAGAGAAAAGTGGGATACCAAGACTTGGGGAATAGGTGGGGGGCTGGGGGTTAACTATAGAGGATCAGACCCTGTGACCAGGTCCAGACTGGGATTCAAATTAGGCTTTGGCATTTCACGTACACAGAGAGGGGACTGGGGTAGGCAGAAGAGGCCTCCACAGCAAATTCAATTTAGGGCCCCAAAATATTGATACATTGGACTATTCTACCAAGATATTAAAATTGCTCATTAATTAGGGCCTCACTGGGCCCCCCTGAAACCTCAAGGTCTGCTTCCTCTGTAGTTACACCCCTTCTGATGGAATAATGGTGTGTGCGAGGCAGGTACCTCTTCTGTCCGTCCCCTGGCAGCTGTCATTGGATGTACAATCCGTCCTGTTTGTGCATGTGGGTTGTTAGGTGACTGACCAGGTTGTCCCCACCAGCCCAAAACACGGTGGGGCTCATTTATCAACACTGGGCAAATTTGCCCATGGGCAGTTACCTATAGCAACCAATCAGTGATTAGCTTTTTGAAGCCAGCTGCAAGTAGAACAATGAATGCAGCAATTTGATTGGTTGCCATGAGTTACTGCCCATGGGCAAATTTGCCCAGTGTTGATAAATGACCCCCAGTGACTGTTAGTGATGGCCGAATAAATTAGACAAGAATGAATTCGCTGTGAGTTTCTGCATTTCACCGCCGGTGAATAAATTAGCAAAACTGCAGCGAAAGTTCACTTGCAAAAAATCTGCCACGTCGGAAAAATGTGGGCGCGCGTCAGAATAGTCACGTGCATGCACGTCAAAATTGACACGCTTCAAAATAATTTTGACACCCATTGACTTCAGTTCGTTTCGCTAATTTTTCAGGGGCAAATCCGACCATCAGTAGTGACGCATCTTACAGCAGCCCCTGTGGCATTTGCCTGTATCTACAGATTGCCAGTCCGGGCCTCCAGTGAGTGCTGAGGGCTAAGTGTTAATGGGGTGCTTAACTTTTAATATATCATATAATAGCTAATTCTAAAGCAACTTTTCAATTGGCCTTCATTTTTCTTTTTTTTTTTATAGTTTTTGAGTTCTTCTGACCTTTTCCGGCTTTCACTTACCCCATCTTAAAAAAAACAAATGCTCTGTAAGGCTACAAATGTATTATTAAAGCTACTTTATATTACTCATCTTTCTATTCAGGCCCTCGCCTAGTCATATTCCAGTCTCTTATTTAAATCAGTCCATGGTTGCTAGGGTCATTTAGACCCTGGCTACCAGATTGTTGAAATTGGAGAGCTGCTGAATAAAAAGTGAAATAACTTACAAAACCACAAATAATAAAAAAAGAAAACCAATTGCAAATGGTCTCAGAATCTCACTCTCTACATCAAACTAAGAGTTATCTGAAAGGTGAACGTCCCCTTTAAGCAGGCTCTGTGTTTCTTAATGAAAACCTGGTTTATTAATGTTTAAATTTTTAAAATGATTTTTCTAACATTTATGCAATTGGTGAGACAGTGATAAAGCATTAGGGGTGCAGTAAGGAAACAGCAGAGAAGGTGGGCTGGGGGGACGCTATTAGATAAGCAGCTGTAAGTAACTAATGCTGAGCCCTGGGCAGTCAGTAACCCCCCTGCTTCTTGCTCAATGGTAGCGTCTGTTTCGCAGCAGCAGCAGATTGACAGAGACAGTAGAAGCCTGTTGTGTGGCCCAAGTGTGAGACGTGTCCGAGCAGCCCCTCGTGACTCTGTAGTGTCCGATCTCTATGTCTCTGTCCCGGTACCGAGTTGTGCGGAAACTCCCTCTGGTGAATAAAGATCGAGCCGCCGCCGGCATCTTCCACGTGGGACCGGCAGGGGGAGCTCGCAGTTTGTGTGTATGGGAAGAGGTGAGAGGCCGCTTGTGAGCGACAGACAAGAGCTGGGGGACATCCCCGCTACTAAACTCCTTCCTCATAGCGACGGCTCGTTTTATCTAAGGGCTCCATTTAGTTGCTGGCGGGATGTGTGAGGAGCCGCTACCATGTGGGTTTGTAGGTGACACGGGAGGGGGACACACACTGAGCGCTAAATGAGCGCAATGCAAAGAAACTTGTGCGCTGCCCAAGTGACAGTTTGGAAGATTTCACCACGTGATGTAACCTGTTCCATGTCAGGCAGCTGGGGCCCCGCTGTGATTGGACGTGATATATGGGGCCTGGGAGTCAGTGCGGTGCAGCGGCAGCTACTACTGATTACTGTCCTCTCTACTACTGTCTCTACTACTGTCTCTCTCTTCTACTGTTCTTACTACTGTCCTTACTACTGTCTCTACTACTGTCCCTACTACTGTCCTTACTACTGTCTCTCTCTTCTACTGTCCTCACTACTGTCTCTACTACTGTCCTTACTACTGTCTCTACTACTGTCCCTACTACTGTCCTTACTACTGTCTCTACTACTGTCCTTACTACTGTCTCTACTACTGTCCCTACAACTGTCCTTACTACTGTCTCTCTCTTCTACTGTCCTTACTACTGTCTCTACTACTGTCCCTACTACTGTCTCTACTACTGTCCTTACTACTGTCTCTACTACTGTCCTTACTACTGTCTCTCTCTTCTACTGTCCTTACTACTGTCTCTACTACTGTCTCTACTACTGTCCCTACTTCTGTCCTTACTACTGTCTCTCTCTTCTACTGTCTTTACTACTGTCCCTACTACTGTCTCTACTACTGTCATTACTACTGTCTCTCTCTTCTACTGTCCTTACTACTGTCTCTACTACTGTCCTTACTACTGTCCCTACTACTGTCCTTACTACTGTCTCTACTACTGTCCTTACTACTGTCTCTACTACTGTCCTTACTACTGTCCCTACTACTGTCCTTACTACTGTCCCTACTACTGTCCCTACTACTGTCTTAAATCTGTCTCTCTCTTCTACTGTTCTTACTACTGTCTCTACTACTGTCCCTACTACTGTCTCTACTACTGTCCTTACTACTGTCTCTCTCTTCTTCTGTCCTTACTACTGTCTCTACTACTGTCCCTACTACTGTCCTTACTACTGTCCGTACTGTCCTTACTACTGTCCGTACTGTCTCTACTACTGTCCTTGCTACTGTCTCTACTACTGTCTCTACTACTGTCCTTACTACTGTCTCTACTGCTGTCCTTACTACTGTCTCTACTACTGTCTCTCTCTTCTACTGTTCTTACTACTGTCCCTACTACTGTCCTTACTACTGTCTCTACTACTGTCCTTACTACTGTCCTTACTACTGTCTCTACTACTGTCCTTACTACTGTCCCTACTACTGTCCTTACTACTGTCTCTCTCTTCTACTGTCCTTACTACTGTCTCTACTACTGTCCCTAATACTGTCTCTACTACTGTCCTTACTACTGTCCTTACTACTGTCTCTCTCTCTTCTACTGTCCTTACTACTGTCTCTACTGCTGTCCCTACTACTGTCATTACTACTGTCTCTCTCTTCTACTGTCCTTACTACTGTCCTTACTACTGTCCCTACTACTGTCCTTGCTACTGTCCTTGCTACTGTCTCTACTACTGTCCTTACTACTGTCTCTACTACTGTCCCTACTACTGTCCTTACTACTGTCCCTACTACTGTCCTTACTACTGTCCCTACTACTGTCCCTACTACTGTCTTAAATCTGTCTCTCTCTTCTACTGTTCTTACTACTGTCTCTACTACTGTCCCTACTACTGTCTCTACTACTGTCTCTCTCTTCTACTGTCCTTACTACTGTCTCTACTACTGTCTCTACTACTGTCCTTACTACTGTCCCTACTACTGTCCCTACTACTGTCCCTACTACTGTCTCTACTACTGTCTCTACTACTGTCCTTGCTACTGTCTCTACTACTGTCCTTACTACTGTCCCTACTACTGTCCCTACTACTGTCTCTACTACTGTCCTTGCTACTGTCTCTACTACTGTCCTTACTACTGTCCCTACTACTGTCCTTACTACTGTCTCTACTACTGTCCCAGCGACTCCCCCTCGTCATTAGTTGCGTCCAGGCTGCGCCGGTGTCCTGTTGTTCTGCTGCTTCAAGGACACAGACAGCTGGCGATTAGGGGGTCACCCTGTGCTGCTGAGCTCTTACATTTACATTGGAAAGGATAGAAATCTGATCTTCTATGTGCTGATTCTCTGCATGTTCTGCTCCTCATCTCAGGACAGGGAATCCCTTCCTCTATATTTACATGGTCTGCCCTACTAACCAATATATCCCTACTAACCAATACCCCTACTAACCAATATATCCCTACTAACCAATACCCCTACTAACCAATATATCCCTACTAACCAATACCCCTACTAACCAATATATCCCTACTAACCAATACCCCTACTAACAATATATCCCTACTAACCAATACCCCTAATAACCAATATATCCCTACTAACCAATACCCTTGCTAACCAATACATCCCTACTAACCAATACCCCTACTAACCAATACATCCCTACTAACCAATACCCCTACTAACCAATATATCCCTACTAACCAAAATATCCCTACTAACCAATACCCCTGCTAACCAATACATCCCTAGTAACCAATACCCCTACTAACCAATACCCCTACTAACCAATATATCCCTACTAACCAATACCCATACTAACCAATATATCCCTACTAACCAATACCCATACTAACCAATATATCCCTACTAACCAATACCCCTACTAACCAATACATCCCTACTAACCAATACCCCTACTAATCCATATATCCCTACTAACCAATACCCCTACTAATCAATACATCCCTACTAACCAATATCCCTACTAATCCATATATCCCTATTAACCAATACCCCTACTAACCAATATCCAGGAGCGATCCACC
Source organism: Xenopus laevis (assembly GCF_017654675.1). Classification (NCBI taxonomy): domain Eukaryota; kingdom Metazoa; phylum Chordata; class Amphibia; order Anura; family Pipidae; genus Xenopus; species Xenopus laevis. The sequence continues at coordinate 103,623,118 of NC_054385.1, read as the reverse complement.
AATGAGGCGAGTTGGGGCACTCGCCTCAGGCAGCAGCGCCTGCTCCTGGTAACTAGGAGCCAAATTTCCGCTTTTCAACCCAGAAATTCGGCTCTTCTAGTGCAGAGTGTACAATTGCGTTCTCTGCACTAGTGATGTGGACCGCAACCGACCCCCTCCGGCGCTGAAGAGGTGAGTGTCGTGGGGAGGGGTGGAATGACCAGGATTGCCCCTGTCAATATCCCTACTAACCAATACCCCTACTAACCAACACCCCTACTAACCAATACCCCTACTAACCAATATTCCTACTAACCAACACCCCTACTAACCAATATTCCTACTAACCAATACCCCTACTAACCAATATTCCTACTAACCAACACCCCTACTAACCAATATCCCTACTAAACAATACCCCTACTAACCAATACCCCGGTAACAATGTGCTAGAGAGTGTGGTTAGTAGAGAGCGTGGTTAGTAGGTACATGTCTAAGGGAAACGGCACACATCAATCATGCTCCTACTAACCATGCTCACTATTACTAACCTATTACTAATCATGCTCCCTACTAACCATGCTGTCTACCAGCCAACCTCTCTAGATCTAGTTAAAATGCCACATTTGTATCCATCTCTATCTCCATCTCTCTCTCACTATGTGTTAAAGTAACCAAATTACTTGTACTAATAAGGGCAAGTTGTGTTCATGGCAAATCAGTGGCGCCTTTCTGGCAGGATTTTGAGCTGCCACCAGGGCCGGATTTACATAGTGGGCGCCCCTAGGCCCACTGCCGTTTGTTGCCCCTGTCCCCTCCCCTTTCATCATCTGGACTGGAGTAATGGGGATTGGCGCACGGAAAAATTAAAAAATGATTGTATCTCCAGTGCATCCCCAGTGTTTTTGAACCAATGTGGGTGTGGTTTAGCAGCATGCCGCCCCCCCCTAAAATCCTGCCACCCTAGGCCCGGGCCTAGGTGGCCTTTCCACAAATCCAGGCCTGCCTGCCACTGATTTTTCACCTGCTCTGGCGGGTTATACAAGTTACATGACCCTGCCTCTGAACGGGCAAGTGATAGTCTGGAATGAAAACTGTATTGAGCTACACTTTTTTGATACATGAAAGAAAATGAAAATCTAAGCAACTTTCCAATATATATTTTTGGTAGATTTCCTTTGTTTTATAGTTATTTTTTTTTTCAACTGGACCCATAGGTGATTTATCATCTTCTGACTCCTGGAACAATATAGCAAAAACCAGTCCTAACAGACCTCGTACAGAATTGACTTTTTTCCCCCAGTTGTGTTTGGTTAAGACCAGGGGTCCCCACCCTTGTTTTACCCCTGAGCCACTTTCAGATGTGAAAAGAGTTATGGAGCAACACAAGCATGGGAGGTGCCAAATAAGGGCTGTGATTGGCTATTGGTAGCCCCTATGTGGACTGGCAGCCTATAGGAGGTTCTGTTTGGCAGTACATCTGGTTTTTATACAACTAAAACTTTCCTCCAAGCCTGGAATTCAAAAATAAGCTCCTGCTTTGAGGCCACTGGGAGCAACATCCAAGGGTTTGGGGAGCAACATGTTACAGCTACTGGTTGGGGATCACTGGTTTAGTTCTTAGCGAATTGAGGGTGCCGGTAAATTTGTAATACTGGCCCCGGCCTTGGCAGGTGTTTTCCCGGGCAGGTGGCAACCCTATACGTGGCACGGGGGAGCGCAAGGCCAGCGCTGTTACCCATTTCCCAGCATGCTCCGTGTGGCTAGCTATTGCTGCCTGTAACTAAGACTGTAGCCGGTATGTAAATATGAGGCCTTTGTGAGTAATTGGAAAGCGCGGCTGCTGATTAGATGCGAGAGGGGGAGCGCGGGGATGTGTCAGTCAGTGCAAGCGCAGCATTACTGGAGTGTCAGCCAATCGGCTCTAATTCACAGAGGCAATCGGCCAGAAAAAGCCCTCGCCATGAGCCTGATACTGATTCATCAGAGAGGCCGCCAGTGGGGCCGGAGTTTGCCCCTCATCTGCAGCATCAGCCATTAATCCACTATTAACCGGGGACACTCTTCTACTGCCGCAAATGTGAGGGGTGGGAACGTTCACTCTTTAGCTTTTAATTACACTTTCAACTCTGCACTTTAGTGACACACACACTCTTAGTATTGGGGAGCCCTGAGTCTGCTGCTCTGGGGAGCAATGCATTTGCCTTATGTGTCTCTGTATAGAGAATATCTGTATTACAGCTGAGTGCTGAAGAGACAGACAGACGTGTGTGATCTAACTTATCTATTTATCTGTCTGTCTGTCTATATATCTGTCTAACTGTCTGTCTGTCTGACTATATCTGTCTATCTATCTATCTATCATCTATCTATCTATCTATCTATCTATCTATCTATCTATCTATCTATCTATCTATCTATCATCTATCTATCTATCTATCTATCTGTCTATCTATCTATCTATCTATCTATCTATCATCTATCTATCTATCTATCTATCTATCTATCTATCTATCTATCTATCTATCTATCTGTCTGTTTATCTATTTGTATATCTATCTAGCTATCTGTCTGTCTGTCTGTCTATCTATCTATCTATCTATCTATCTATCTATCTATCTATCTATCTATCTGTCTATATATGTGTATATATATATATATATCTATCATCTATCTATCTATTTATCATCTGTCTGTCTGTCTATCTATCTGTATATCTGTATATCTATCTATCTATTTATCTATCTATCATCTGTCTGTCTGTCTATCTATCTATTTGTATATCTATCTAGCTATCTGTCTGTTTATATATGTCTGTCTATCTATCTATCTATCTATCTATCTATCTATCTATCTATCTATCTATCTATCTATCTATCTATCTTATCTTTCTATATATCTATCATCTGTAGGTCTGTCTGTCTATGTCTTTGAAATCCTGTAATAACGTTGTATTCCCTGTAACTAAAAAAAATGTATATAAAAAATATATATATATATATATAAAATAAAATATTAACAATAAATAACACCATCGTTCCTCTTTCCCATACATTGGTGTAATTAATGTGTTTGATCCATAAAAATAAGGCAATAAGAAGACATTTCGGTGCAAGTGATAAATGGAGTGTAATTCACATAGACAGATATTGATAGAGCAGGTGACAGTATATAGGAATAAGTAGAAGGATATTAAGATAGCGATGGCTGCTTTTATTTTCTGGAGAATCTAATGGCAAGTTTTCTTTTTAATTTGACTAAAAATGCAAATGTGTCACCGTTTCATTGTACTGAGAATTAAATTAAAATAATTTGCAAACTCTGGATTTTTTCCTGTGTGTTGTGTGACATATTCAGCCTGTAATTGGTGTTCGGTGTGACTGTTGGGGCACATATTATATACTAGCGAGGCAGATATTCCCGTGCAATTTCTCTGCGTGTTTTTTATTCCAAGCTTTAAAAACAACGGCTCTGATATTGCCGATTTCTGTGGATTTCTCGCAGGATTCAACAAACAAAACCCAGAGGACTGACACTTTGCTGTTTAGCTGGAACGCACGAAAATGGCCCATTGTTATTATATCAATAAAGGACACTAATAATAATAATAATAATATTCCCTGATCAGTGCGAGTAAAACCCACCGGCGGCTCTGGCCCTGCAGCTCTGGAATGACTGGGGGAGATGGAGCACAACCTGGGAGGTTTCCTACAAGGAGACACTGCTGATCCACTACAACCAATAATAGTAATAATAAAGTGTTACTTGTATCTAGAGCCTTACACGAATGACATTGTAGCGAATATCCCTGTAATAATACATTTTATTTCCAACCACAGTGAATCCAACCTTCTAACATCTATGTTATTGTTTGGGGATTTAATACAATTACACACACACCCTGGAATGAAACCAGTTGGTTCTGAAATTGCTCTGGTGCCGGTTCTGCAAATAATTCTGACACCAATGAGAAATCTGCCGGTTCTGGAAATATTCTGGCACCAATGAAAAAACTGCCGGTTCTGGAAATATTTTGGTACTAGTGAGAAACCTGTCAGTTCTGGAAATATTCTGGCATTTTGTGAGAAAACTGCCAGTTCTGGAAATATTCTGGTACCAATGAGAAAACTGCCGGTTCTGGAAATATTCTGGCACAAATGAGAAAACTGCCGGTTCTGGAAATATTTTGGTACTAATGAGAAACCTGTCAGTTCTGGAAATATTCTGGCATTTTGTGAGAAAACTGCCGGTTCTGGAAATATTATATCACCAGCGAGAAAACTGCCGGTTCTGGAAATATTCTATCACCAGCGAGAAAACTGCCGGTTCTGGAGTTTTAGTCGGACACCAGTGAAAAAGCTGATGCTCTGGAGTAACTCTGGAATCTAATAATAATAATATTAATTCGGGTTACAGCCCTATAGAGTTGAACATAAAAAATAGTACCGGTTCTAGTGTTATTCTGGAGTAACGCAAAGTGCACATTGCGCCGGTTGTGGAGTTTAACTAAAGCAACTAGTTTAGGTTACAGTCTGAACCGATAGTGCATCACAGGGGTGTCTGTTGTGATTAAATCATATGAAGATGTGGGGGCGACTTCTATTGTATCTGGCCCTGCAAAAAGAAACTGATGGGAATAGAAGTTGTAGGATGCAGAAGTCTTATATATATATATATATATATATATATATATATATATATATATATATATATATATATATATATATATATATATATATATATATATATATATATATATATATATATATAATATATATATATATGTATTAAATACACAGGCTGAGATGTGCTTTTGTATCCCCCCCCCCTTGCACATTTGGGGAGCGGGGGCTGAAGAGAGAAAGACAGGAGGAAGTTTTGTTGAGTGGGGATTTCTGATTGATCAGTGAGGGTGAGCTAATGTAATTATCGCCATCAATAGAAAGCTGCAGAGAGGATCATTATGTGGGTGACGTTGATAAATGATCTCGGCTGAGCGCTTTTCTCTGGGGGAGCCCAGCACTGACCCTCCCACACACCCAGGGTGACCATAGAAACAAACTGCCCCTAAACAGGGACCTCATTAACCCCTGCGCGCCCGGCGCCGCTACCCCCTCGCTGCCAACTTCCAGGAGCAGCGGAACATTGCCGGCAAGTCTGACCCGCAGCAGCAGCTCGCACAGCTCGCCGGGAATGCACAGGCCATTAGTTCCAAATAGACAAGGATTCCTGGTATGTGCCGTTACCTATAGCTCCAGGAATGGGCTCAAGGTTACAGCTCAGAACATGAGGAAGATGAGGAGGAGGAGGAGGAGGAAGAAGAAGGGATAAATAATAGAAACCGGCGGATTTCCAGTAAGAAGAGTCTCGGCTCAGCCCTTTCCATCCTCTGAATATTTTATTTAAGCAAAATAAGAAATATTGAGAGCAGTAATTGATTCCTAATGATTTAGAAATCGATGCGTGGAGGCCAAAGGGTGTTTGTTTATTTTGCAGTCTTGCTCTGAAGCTGCAGCCCCCAGTGAGCCGGGGGGAGAGGGAGAGAGAGGGGGAGAGAAAGGGGCTGTGGGGCTGGGAAATGAGAAGCGAGCGCGATCATCCATCATTCCTGTCAGGGGATCTGCTGGGGGAGCAGCGCGCACACTCCTTTCTCCTCTACACCCAAACTATTAATATGAAAATCGCCTTTCACAGCCTGGACCGGCGCAGCCCTCTCTCACACTCTTTCTATAGGAGCTCGGCTTTCCCACATCCTCGCCTTTACCCCCAACAGCTTCTCTTCACAAAAACGGTGCATGGGGCACCAAACTACTCCAGTGTGTGTGTGTGTGTGTGTTTGTATATATGTGTGTGTATATATGTGTGTGTGTGAGTGTTTGTGTGTGTGTGTGTATATGTGTGTGTGTGTATATGTGTGTGTGTGTATGTGTGTGTGTGGTGGGGGGGGCTCAAGCAGTCCCCATATCCACAACTGCACTGCCCAGAGTTCCACAGCACATCAACAAATCGCACTGTTTTTAGTTAATGTGCCATCAATTATACAATAACACCAACACTCACACCCATAGTAACATAGTAAATTAGGATGAAAAAAGACACACATTCATCAAGTTCAACTTTTCTGTCTATACATAACCTGCCTAACTGCTAGTTCATCCAGGGGAAGGCAAAAAAAAAAAATCCACCTTAAGCCTCTCTAATTTGCCTCAGAGGAAACATATAGTGAACAAAGTAACCCCTCTTGTAAATGATAAGGATATTATAAGTTGCAATGACCGTGTGTTTATACAGGTCATGGAACTCCGAGGTAACTTCTAATATCCTCATATTTTGCAACTGGGGGTACTTTATTTATTATAATACACAAATCTCAGTGAGTCATGTGACAGAAATGACATCACTACTCACCGTTTATAACTGATGACATCAGAACTCACCGTTTATAAGGATATAATTTACAAGATATTCATGGCTTTTGTGTATTATATATATATATATATATGTTATACGGATATGTTGTGCATATCCTCACAATATACTAAATACAGCAATAAATTGCAGTTAAACTAGTATTTAACAGACACATTTCCATGCTGGTACAAGATCCCTGCGCCCAGTCCCTTCTATATGCCCAACAGCAACCTGCCTCTCATTACTGAATACAGGAACACGGCGCTATACCGGTGACTTGCGACTAAAGCGGAGCGTGCGATTGTTGGCTCCACGGATATCTGCTGCTGCCGGCCACACACTACTGACATGATCCCTGCAGATACGAGGAGGGGAGCAACTGTTCCCCAGTTTATTGTGGCACTTCTTTTCGTTCCGCTGCGCCTTCCCTCAGGCCCTGCTCCAAGCGACTTTCTTCCCGGGCGCATCTCCCGAATGATTTCGTTTGCTGTTAAATAAAACACAACAAGACACACACACACAGAGCGATCTTTATAAAATCCTCCTTGCCATGGCTACAGAATGTGGTGTGTCACTTATAGCCGGACTCAGAGAACTGAAAGGAAACAAACAGAACGCACCATTTGTCACTTGGATTCTACTCCATGTTGTGCCATAAATAAGGCAATTGCGCACTCAGAGCTGTAACTGTACAGGTTTCAGGGCCAGTCCTATAGAAAAAGAGAAATAAAAGGCATGTGCTGTGTGCAGAGGGAGCCAGCAGTGCTCTTATATATTCGCTTTATTTCCAGGGTCATTCAGGGCTTTAGTAGGTGCAACACAAGCTGTAAATATTTGCACTATGGCGCCGTTCTCTCCGCTGGAGCAAACCCGTCCTCCAAATCAGAGAGAACTAACGCACCGCAGCGACAGTCGCAGACACGCAGTTCTGCCCCCCCCCAGTAAATAACGCGCAACCCCTACGAAATCCAAAATGAAATATTTATTACCGAATTTTTAACACTTTTTTTTTTTCTTTTTTTTTCTTTAAACATAAACTCACAGTCCTCATACAAGTATTGAATGTAAATGTGACAAAGCTTAAGGGAACAGCATTTTTTTTTCTCTAATGAGGAACACGTGCTGAGAAAGAAATTATCCATGGACATACAATACCAATCCCACAGCAGGTTGTACTAGGAGAACATTCTCGGTTTTTTTGTTTTTTTTTTTGTTTTTCAATTGAGGTAACACATAGAAATATCTAACATGAAACATTAATAGAACGAACTCTGAACGAATCTTTGTTACAGTATTCTCTGTCGCACTCTGTCGCACTCTGTCGCACTCACACGTGTCAGTCGCTTCCGTTCTCCAATCTTTGAGTTTACAATAAAGTCATTTGGTGCAAAGACCAGATTGCAGGAGAGGCAGTGTCTCTGGTAGAGTCCCAGTGGCATGTCCTGTAGTGCTGGAGACTGGGGGTTACACTCAAGGACCCCATGTTTCAAGCTGGACTCTCCCTGGTTGCACTGGTCACTAGTGGAAATAGTCAGTTCCACTGGGGAAAGGAGGGGGGGTTCGGCTGAGCCAAGACAGTCATTCTTTTGGAAACAACACACATAGTGTGGAAAAAACAAAGATATCTTTTTTTTTTTTCGTTTGTTTCTTCTAAAACTATTTCAATCAACAGAAATGTACAAGTTAACTTAGTTCCTATGATTTATCCTACAGTAGTTATTATATCTCTGAGTCTTTCTGATTTCCACAGGGGGGGAGGGGCTTGTTGGGGGGGGTTGGTGGTCTGGTTTCAAATGGGCTTTAAAGGGGAACCCACAACTTCACATTTTGTGTTCTTGGTCCTTTGTTGAGGATGAAAAAATGACTTTTTGTTTTTTGTTTTAAAAAAAAAAAAATCACAGCTGTCTGGAATTTAATTTTCTTGTAAAACTGGTCAAGGTTCCGAAGTCATAAATAACATTTTTTTTCCCCCCCTCGAGGTTCCTTTTAACAGGGCGGAATCCTTGTCCTGGATATGATGCCAAGGGCTTGGGCCAATAGGATTGGTGCTTGTGCTGACATGGCCATCCTGCTGGAGCAAATCCTCTCTGGGTACAAATGGCTAGTGACAGGGTGACTTGGCATATGGAGGGCACTGGTGGTCCATGTCTTGAGGAGGGGGTTGACGGCAACTGGGGAGATGTGTGTGTACCAATCAGATACCCATAGGACCACCCTGAGAAAGACAGTCCCCTGGCACGCCCCGTAGATCTGAAAAACAAGACACAGCACATGATTAGATTTTCTATCGCCTTGATGGTGCAGGGGAATGCTTGATATGGATACACACAAATAACTATAAATCAAAAACTCTCTGTTTCTTACTTGCTGCCTAGTTGCTAGGGTAAATAAGCCATAGCAACCAGGCAACTGTGTGACAGCTGCCCAACAAAACAATTCAAAATAGTGCAAATCTATCTAAAACATAGTACAGGCATGGGATCCGTTATCTGGAAACCCGATATCCAGAATGCTCTGAATTACCGAAAAGTTGTCTCCCATAGACTCCACTTTTTTATCCAAATTTTTAAAAAAGATAAAAAAAAAATAAAAAAAAAACCAGTAGCTTGTACTTGATCCCAACTAAGATTAATAATTAATCCTTATTGGAGGCAAAACCAGCCTATTGGGTTTATTTAATGTTTACATGATTTGCTAGTTTCTAGTTGTTCACCTTTGAGTTAACTAAGAGAGAGATATTTGGAGTAGGGATGCACTGAATCCAGGATGTGGTTCGGGATTCGGCCAGGATTTCGGCTGAATCCTTCTGCCAGGCCAAACGGAATCCTAATTTGCATATGCAAACTAGGGGCGGGGAAGGAAATTGCGTGACTTTTTGTCACAAAACAAGGAAGTAAAAAATGTTTTTCCCTTCCCACCCCTAATTTGCATATGCAAATTAGGATTCAGATTCGTTCAAGAAGGATTTGGGGATTCGGTCGAATCCAAAATAGTGGATTCGGTGCATCCCTAATTTGGAGTTAATTTGCAATTGATCTTAATTTACTATTATTTGTGGTTTTTGAGTTATTTAACTTTTTATTCAGAAGCTTTCCAGTTTGCAATTGAAGCAGTCTGGTTGCTAGGGTCCGAGTTATCCTAGCAACCATACAATGATGTAAACAAGAGACTGGAATAGGAGAGGCCTGAATACAAATATGAACAATAAAAAGTTGCAATAACAATACATTTGAAGCCTTACAGAACATTTGTTTTAAGATGGGGTCAGTGACCCCCATTTGAAAGATGGAAAGAGTCAGAAGAAGGCAAATACTTCAAATACTAAAAACATTAAATAATGAAGACCAATTGAAATGTTTGCTTATAACTGGGCATTCTATAACATACTAAAAGTTAACTTAAACGTGAACCACCTCTTTAAGGTGTAAAAAAATCAAATTATGGAAAGATCTGTTATTCGGAAGACCCCAAGTTCTGAGCATTCTGGATAACAGGTCCCATACCTGTAATTAAACACTGTGTTTTCGACACCAACTGAGACGGCAATGGCAGGGAGCTGATGTGCTGGTGGGACCAGAGGGCATGTGTGCATTTAATGGTAGTGCTACATAACAATAAAGATGATTATATTTGCTTGAGAAAGCCAAGCATCGGTTGTGCAATTTTTCATGACAATTTGGCCATTTAGTCAGTTGCTCAGTGGAGTGTATGAATGATGCTTTATTGGAGCTAGAACAGTGAGCATTAGGGCCGCTAAACTGGTGAATGTATAAACAAGGCTCTCTCTGCAGCATTGCTTGCCTCTATATATTCTTTAGCACATTAAGAGGAACACTGAAGGAAATGAATTTCCCTTTAAAGAGAAAACGGCCCTAAATGTAGTCATCAAAGCAGAGTTAGAGTAATATTTGCCCCCTCGCTCACTATTCACACTCCTCCAGTGCTTCCATGGGCCAAGCGGGCAGATACCGTATGACTAGTCATGCACGTGAATGGACATGTATTAACATATCTTGGTATGTATGTAACCGTGGGGATCACTGTCAGATCACATTTGATTTCATGTCATGGCATAGCGTTGTCCATGATGAACGTATAGTAGCCTATACAGCTAAATGGTCTGGCTTTCCCTACACCGACTCTACTTTTCTCTCAACCCTATTTAATTTATGTCATGATTTTTATGATGTCGTTTTTATTTCTATATTAAACCGTTTACAATATAAAATTTAATTCCTGAACCAACTAGTGTATTTTTTTTAGGGATGCACCGAATCCAGGATTCGGTTCAGGATTCGGCCTTTTTCAGCAGGATTCGGATTCGGCCGAATCCTTCTGCCTGGCTGAACCAAATCCGAATTTGCATATGTAAATTAGGGGTGGGGAGAGAAATCACGTGACTTTTTGTCACAAAACAAGGAAGTAAAAAATGTTTTCCCACCCCTAATTTGCATATGCAAATTAGGGTTTGGATTCGGTTCGGTATTCGGCTGAATCTTTCGCAAAGGGTTCGGGGGTTTGGCCGAATCCAAAAAATTGGATTCGATGCATCCCTAATTTTTTTTACTTGTAATTATAGTGTGTAGGCGCCATCTCAGGTCATTTTGCCTGGTCATGTGCTTTTAAAAAAGAGCCAGCACTTTAGGATGGAACTGCTTTCTGTCAGGCTGTTTTTTTTCCTACTCAATGTAACTGAATGTGGCGCAGTGGGACCTGGTTTAAAAACCGGAAATTCGGCTTTACTAATGCGAGAGAGCGCAATTGCGCTCTCCGCATTAGAGTTCCTGCCTCCCCTCCTGGTAAACCGGGGAGGGGGGCGGCATTGCAGGAGCCGCCTCAGGCGGCGTTTTCTCCTGAATCGGCGCTGCAGGCAGCTGTTATCTTGTGTTAGGGAACTTCTCTCTGGTTACCTTCCCATTGTTAGGCTGCTGGGGGGAAAGGGAGGGGGTGATATCACTCCAACTTGCAGTACAGCAGTAAAGAGTGACAGAAGTTTATCAGCACACAAATCACATGACTGGGGGCAGCTGGGAAACTGACAATATTTCTAGCCCCGAGTCAGATTTCAAAATTAAATAAAAAAAAAAATCTGTTTTAAGAAACTGATTTCAGTGCAGAATTCTGCTGGAGAAGCCCTATTAAAGGATCAGTAGCATCAATTTTTTTTATTAAAAAATTTGTTGGTGAAGAACGGAAAAAAACCAACAAAGACATATTAAACTTTTAAATTGCTAAGTCTTTATTAAGAAACAACTTACCAAAACTCCGCTTGCGCTCCTCTTCAAAAAAGGCAACATGGCGACGATCCATCATGCGGCGCTCGATTTCTCCTCCCTGGCTATCTCCTATAAGGAAAGCAGGGGGGAGAAATCGAGCGCCACACAATGGATAGCCGGATCACCTTTTCTGAAGAGGAGCGCAAGCAGAGTTTCAGTAAGTTATTTTCTTAATAAAGACTTAGCAATTTAAAAGTTTCATTTGTGTTTGTTTTCGTTCTACGCTAATAAAAAAAATTGATGTTACTGGTCCTTAAACTGATGCATTTTGAAAAAAACATATTTTTTCCGATGATGTATCCCTTTTAGAAAAGTTCTGCATGTACCTAGACTTTCCCATAATGTAGGAGAATGCACAATGTAGCATGAGTCGCTGGCTACATTCCACAGTGACAGGCAACGCTATTATAGAGGTGCATTGCTGTTATGGTTATGTACACACAGGTGCTTGCAGACTCCTAATGTCACTCAAAAGAAGGCATTGAAAACACATGTAAAAATAGTTTGGTTAATGCGCTCGGAATACATTCAGTATTATATTTAGAAATGCCCAGTATTGAGCATGTAAATGCTTTTAGATGTCATGGACAATTCAATTGCAGTCACACTTATTTCCCACGCACCCCAACGAGGCTGATGGAAAAGGCTACTGTGCAAGTGGCAATACCATACACTATGGGGCCCATTTACTTAGTTTGAGTGAAGGAATAGAGGAAAAAAAGTTCGAATGGTCGAATATGGCTACTTCGACCATCGAATGGGCTACTTCGACCTTCGACTTAGAATCGAACGATTCAAACTAAAAATCGTTTGAGTATTCGATAGTCGAAGTACTGTCTCTTTAAAAAATTCTTTGACCCCCTAGTTCGCCACCTAAAACTTACCGAGGCCAATGGTAGCCTATGGGGGAGGTCCCCATAGGCTTCCTAACAATTTTCTGATCGAAGGAATATCCTTCGATCGATGAATTAAAATCCTTGGAACCATTAGATTGAAGGATTTAATCGTTCGATCGAACGATTATTCCTTCGATCGTTCGATCGTAGGAATAGCGCAAAATCCTTCGACTTCGATATTCGAAGTCGAAGGATTTTACTTCGACGGTCGAATATCGAGGGTTAATTAACCCTCGATATTCGACCCTAGGTAAATGTGCCCCATTATATGTGCTGCAATAAAGAGCAATATGTAGAGAGCAAAAGCCCAACAACTACAAAAGAAAATTCAATGCTACATTATGTTCCATGGGGTTCAACAACAATGAAGGAGCTACATTTGTTTTTAAAATTCACTCATTGGCCCAACTGGGGGGGGGGGGTATAATAAGGGTAAGACAGGTTGCCTAATGTGTAATTGTAGGCCACAGTGTCCCTGGTGAAAGGGTTAAAGGAAAACTTTACCTCCAAAATGAATATTTAAACAACAGATGGTTTATATCATATTAAGTGGCATATTAAAGAATTTTACCAAACTGGAATATATATTTAAGTAAATATTGTCCTTCTACATCTCTTGCCTTGAACCACCATTTTGTGATGGTCTGACCTAACATGTATGGTTTGTTTGTGTGCACTGTGAATCCTACGATCCCAGGGGGCAGCCCTTATTTTTTTTTAAATGGCAGTTTTCTATTTATGATCACCCAATGGCACATACTCCTAAAAAAGTATACTATTATGAAAATGGTTTATTTACATGAAGCAGGTTTTTACACACGAGCTGTTAAATGCAATATATTTTTTTAAAAGGCTTACATTGTTCGGGGGGTATAGCTGTCCTTTAATAAGCTGAGCTTACCATAAACAACACTTTCTGAACAGGGGCTTATTGTTTATGTGGTTACGTTAGTAAATGCTACATGCATTGCAAATTAGAATTCCATGCAGATGCAGGCTGGAGACTGTTTTGGAGCCCATAGGATGCACTGAGATTGAGTGATTACAGATTGGTCGTGCAGAATCTTCCGGTTTGAATGGATGACCTGGGAACTATATCCTTCCAAAACCAAATAGCTTCTTTTTTCAGAACTGCACAACTGCATAGAGCCCAGTGTAGTCTTCAGAATGTTCTAAAAACAAGTGATCAGCCCAGCCCCATGGAGGCTTAATAGGTGTTCCCATCATCATTGTTATGCTTCCCACCTCTGAGCTGGTACAAGAAGCCCTGTGCGTCACATACATTATTTCTAGACTAATCTCCTTTGTGGGGCTTTACTTTTAATTTAAAACTCTTTCTTAAAATACAATATGAGAGGAACCAAGGGTTGATAAAAGATAAGGTTGGTGGAGCAAGGGCAATATATGTGCAAAGCAATACATCTCTATATAGCTAGATCAGTTATCCACAACCAATGGCTCATGAGTAACATGTTACTCACCAACCCCTTTTATGTTGCTCTCAGTGGTCTCGAAGCAGGTGCTTATTTTTGAATTCCAGTTTTAGTTGCATAAAAACCAGGTTTACTGCCAAACAGAGCCTTCAGTAGGCTGCCATAGGCTGCCAGTCTGAATAGGGGCTACCAACAGGTGCGCTCCGCCAATGAGGCGAGCTGAGGAGCTCGCCTCAGACGGCAGCGCCAGATAAGTTTCCAGGGGCGGCAAAAAGCCGCTCCTGTCACTTTAAAGAGCCGAATTTCCGGTTTTGAAACCGGAAATTCGGCTTTACTAGTGCGAGAGAGCGCAGTTGCGCTCTCCGCACTAGTGTTTCTGCGAGGCGAGGGGCGGCATTTAAGGAGCCGCCTCAGGTGGCGTCTTCATTAGAATCGGCGCTGGCTACCAAATAACCAATCACAGCCCTTATTTGGCACCCCCATGACTTCTTTCATGCTGGTGTTACTTCTCAACTCCTTTTACATTTGAATGTGACTCACAGGTAAAAAGGGTTAGGGACTCCTCATCTAGAAAGTATCAACTTCCAAGATGGACCTTTTGTTCCAACCAAAGTTATAGCAAAATAACATGGGGTAGCAAAAGTCTCCCATGACATGATGTATGTAGTAATGGCAGATAAAGCTGTAGCTTTGCAGAAAAAGGACGTTAATGAATGTGGCAAAAATGGCCGGCCTACAGTGATTACTCAAGAGATGGCGTCAGAGAACACCATCTATTAGAGTGGAGCAATGTTGCTCTAAATTTATGACACAAAAAGTAGCACACGGCTTCTAAAAATAAGCATGCTGCAGGAAAATACTAGCAATTGGGACATCTGCCTCTCAGACATGCTAATGAGCTATGGGGGAGTGAAACGTGGGTGTGTATCTCTTCCATGCATACAATGGCGCAGAGAAGGGAATAAATGGAGGGCAAGTTGTGCAAGTGCAAAACGTCAGTGCAAGGATATTTAGACTTTGATAAAAATAAAATGAGGGAAGTCAGAAGCAGATGGGTCATTGGAGAAGAATAAGATGCTATGCTGGGATAGTAACTACTCCACCAGTGATCTTCTAATGGGAGTGGGAGTATTATTATACCACATGAATTTAACTCACAACCTTCACACCATTCTACCTCCCTCTTATCTGCAGTTGAAATAATTGTTTCATATAAGCATATCCGCCTGCTGCCCTGGAGCCCTCTATAAGTCTTCATCCTGCAAGGCATGGCCGGCCCTTTCTGTTTGTTCTCTCCCGCCAGTCGACTCAAGGATGACGATAATTAAGTACCAAATATACCATATTGTGTGGCTGCATAATCAAATCAAGAGAGGATAATATTCTTCTGTATTAAGCTATTAATGTAATTGGTCATGAAGCATAAAATATGTTATGTAATTAAATAGCCTAGAAATTATATGGCCTATATTAAGAATTATCCAAGCTGAGAAAATGTTTTCTCTATGGCCGTTATAGGGAACATTGCTTCCCGTATCCTAACTGCATTTGTAAAAAAAAAAAAGGAAGAAATAGGAAAATTGGCTGAATGACACCGACAGCCCCATGAGATTAGCTCTGAAATGCTGGCCTCTATTTACATACAAGGAATGATTTAATCAAGGTACGCCTTCCTATATTCGGCCCCATTAAACAAAGAAGTTTCAATGTGATATGCAATTCTGTCTGCTCCGGTGCCTCCAGCCAAGGGAATGAAACTGGCAGCTAGCACTTTTTTTTTCTTTTTTTTATAAAAAAAAAAATAATACATCAAAAGTATTCCAAGCTCTAAAATTAAATGGTTTTCTTAATCCAAGCGCAGTCATGCAACACCCCAGTGAAATGCATATGGCTTCATATTGTCTTGATCCTAAATGTCTGTCTCTTTAAATTTATTAACTGTCCTTCTTTCCACTATTGTCTGCCGCAAACATGTAAAAGAAAGGGAGAGCGGAAACAATGTAAACACAGCCGTGCCATTACCCTGGGCTGATGTCATATGCTCTCGATGTAATGGAGAAACTCTGAATGCAAATACATACAAGCTGATCGGTCAGTTAAAGTAAGTGAACTGTGTCTAAGATAAATTTTTCTTCCAAGGCATTCGATTGCAAGCAACAGGTTATGAAATAGGCTCCATCTAAAAACGTACAGAAACCCATGTCATGGATAGGGAATTATTTCTGATGTCAAACGCTAGCCGGACGTGCACGTTAAAGGGAAAAATGTAGCCAGAGCTGGTTTTGCTGTTAGAGAGAGAAACAACCCTCTTTGGTGTATATATTAATTTATTGTTCAGTACAAATGTAAAAAATAAAGCATCTAATTCAATAACCAATAGGCCCTCCATTCTTCTTGCTAGGAGGACTGGTGGTACCATGGTTTACTGAGCAGAGCAGCAGTGTATTGGAATGTGTATACCTACTGAATTCCCATTGGTTGCAGCCTGCTCAGTAAACTTTGACAGTAATTGACACCATTAAATTCATTAGAACAATCTGAATTTACTTACTTCCCCGTGATTGCGCAGCAAAACAAGTGTTACATATAGTGCCACTGCCCGTCCATGCCCATGTTCATGCCCATTCCACTCATAGGGCCTGGAAGGAAGAGAAAGCCCAGTCAGTGAAACAGGATAAATTACACTAAATCATAAAACATTAATACGCTTAATGCAAAAGACAATGCTCCTTAAACTGCAGCTGTTCATGGCTGGGAATGATTCTGCTCCTCTACACCACCCTGCACTTAAAGAACAACTAAACCCTAAAAATGGATATGGCTAAAATTTGCCATATTTTATATACTGAACTTATTGCACCAGCCTAAAGTTTCCGCTTGTCAATAGCAGCAATGATCCAAACGTGTCACAGGGGGTCACCATCTTGGAAAGTGTCTGCGACACTCACATGCTCAGTGGGCTCTGAGCAGCTGTTGAGAAGCTAAGCTTAGGGGTCGTCACAAATTATCAAGCAGAAAATGAGGTTGGCCCATAATATAAGCTTATGCAACTGGGCTGTTTATTAAATTCTTATGCTCGTTGCACTGGTTTGTGTGCTGCCATGTAGTAATTATCTGTAATAATTACTAATGAGCCTTGTATTGTGACATTTCTATTTTATGTGTACTGTATATTGTGAGTTGGTCCCTAAGCTCAGTAAATGACAGCAGCACAGAGCATGTGCAGTGAATCAGCAGAAAAGAAGATGGGGAGCTACTGGGGCATCTTTGGAGACACAGATCTTCCCTGCTGAAGGGCTGTGGTTGCCTTGGGCTGGTACAAAAGCCCGAAGCAATAAGTACAACATTTCTAGCTACTTCTTTAGTTAAGCTTTATTTCTCCTTTTACTTTGTTGCGCTTGTACAGGGGTGAGGAAGGGACATATCATTATTGTACTCATGTGCAGTTCTACTTTCTGCACTAGACGAGTTGATTTTCTGGTTTAAAAAAACAAGAGCTTGGGTTCTTTTTATCAGGAATGTTTTTTTTTTTTTGTTGCTGCCCCTGGTTCCCTGAGGACCTCTGCTGTCTGAGACAAGGTTCTCATTTTGCCTTATGGCAGGATCACCCCTGTTCAGGGTCCTATTATGTCTTATGCCCTGGGCGCTGACCCATGGCCAGGTTCCATGACAATAAGGTGAGCACAAAAAAGTATTTCCTCATATCATTCTAGATTTTTGCAGGCGGTACATTATCCAGTGTAGTTTGTTGTTAAATATTAACAGGGAAGTATTACTTTCTTATTGCAAAACACATACACAGTCGGTAGCTCTTCCTCTGCTGATTAAAAGAAGGGACTTGCCTGGGTAATTCTACATTTGGATTTCAGTCTGAATACCAGAATGTATTTCAACTCACCTGCTGGCCTGATTCCCATGTGTTGCTGCCCGTCCAAAACAAAGCTTCCCATTGGCTGGCCCTCTGGACTATATGCTGCTCCTTGGCTCACTGAAGGATCAAGAAGAAAACCTGATTGTGGTCAAACGTGGACACAGAGAAGGAAAAAAGAAGAAGAGACATACCAGAAAATCAGCAAAGGTTCCAGTTTCAGGACTGAAACACATATTTTCAGCCCCTAAAAATATACCTCGCAGACATGTAGTGATGTTTAACCAAATCGGATCTGCAGGAAATTTAAAGGGGCAGATACACACTAATTGAGTTGAATAATGCAGTGACCGGTTATAAAGTACAGAAGTGAATGCTTCATTAAGGAAGCAAACATTCACATTGTAGACTCAGAGGGCAGTGTTGAGCTTTAGACTTGGAGGATGGCGTGTGGAGGTTTTCATCCCTTCAAAAAAATCTCCTGAAACATTAATACAGGTATGGGATCTATTATTTTGAAATCCATTATCCAGAAAGCTCCCATGCCATTTCCCATAGTGTCCATCTGAAGCAAATAATTTTATTTTATTTGTATGATTTCCCCGTTTTTCTGTAATAATAAGTACCTTGTGCTTAATGGTAACTAAACTGCATGGAACCATATTAGTGGCAAAATAATTCAAAAGTTTTTTTTTTTTTTTAAGTAGTCCTCATCCAAAACATATTTATTAGGGCTTTAATGCATATATATATATATATATATCAGAACAAGCAGCGATCATGTATAGCAGGCTCTGATTTAAGCATAATTAGAGACAGGCAGAATTAGAATGTGTACACTGATGGTAATTATAGTGCAGTGAATCATTTGCTCTATCAGATTTAAAGCAACCTATTTTCTTTTCTATTAAACCCCTGTCCATGTGATAGGAAACATTTTTTTGGAAAGGGGTAATGGCAAATGAGCAGGTTATGCTCTTGCTGAAGTGGGTGAGTTTTCCAGCACTAAAACAGAAATACCGCAGCTAGTATTTTAATGGTAGTTTGGATGTATTACGCATTGGCAAGACAAAAAGAAAAATAATCCTCATGATAATCTTCATTAGAGCTGAAGTCATTAAATACGATTTTTAATGGGAAGTTTCTTCTAAAGAACTTTAGAATCTTTCTCCCCCGCCCTCTGTTTTCCCCACACACATTCTCACCATACACCTAAAAAAGCCTGCATTATAATGCAAGCCTAGCCAGCTTCGTGTGAATAGGCAATTAAAGAATACATACAATGGACCACATATGAGAACAGCCTCCTTACACTGCCGGGAGCTGCTGTGTGGGATTGGGGAAGCAATGAGAAGTTTAACCCATCCCGGTAAAAGCGCCCAAAGCACCCATTCTGGCATGATGAGGGTTAATATGCTTCCTTGTGGCCTAGTACTTTGCGCCAATTAGTGGTTTGTGAAGAGGAGAGGTTGCAGTTGTACCAAGAGCATTCTGGAAATCTCCAATTAGCACCAATTAGCTGCTCCCTATGGTGGGATGCTGGGATTTAAGGGGGTGAGATTGCCCCCTCTTCTTGTCCCTACTGTCTCCCAGAATGTCTTGCTGAGGCATTTTATTTACTGCCTATTGAGTGCCTCTCTGTTTCTTAAACCTTTGGCTTATTGAAAGTAATGGCAGAAACCCCAACATTTAACCCATTAAAAGGAAAGTCAGGTTCTCACCTGCTCGATTTGACTGGTCGATCATAGGTTGTACTATTCGCCTTCTGGCATTGATAAACCTGCAACACAAAAACAAAACACATGATGTAGGGAACAACAGTGCCAATGTGACACACAAAATGCTGCAACAGTGATACAAATAAAATGCCTTTTTTGTTGCAATAAGATACCAAGTTGAATACTTTACACCTGTTATCCAAAAAAAAAGTCTGAAAACATTACAATGCACTTTCTCCATATTGTTTTTGGCTTTCATTGTCCTTTAAACAAACCGTTTAGCATTTTTGACTGACAATTAAGCCAGCATAATGGCAAACGATTATTATTGTTTGTTTATATTGAAATGCGATTTAGATATTATTACGGATGGTGTTCCGTATTGCATAAAGAACCCTGGGTCCCAATCACGTTGCTGCTGTAGCAAAGTCCTCTTAAGAAACTCAATATTTCCAACAAGGGTGAAATGCCTTTTCAAACTAATACTAATAATCATTTTCTTAAGTAGCGTTAGAGGTGAAGCATTGTAATGGTGGCTCTGTACACTATTACTGTTATATTAAAGGTGTTCAGTTAACTTTTAGCATTATCTAGAGGGTGATATTCTATGACAATTTGCTGTTGGTTTTTGAGTTATTTAGCTTTTTATTCAGCAGCTCTCCAATTTGCAATTTCAGCAATCTGGTTGCTATTGTCAAAATTACCCTAGCAATCATTCATTATTTTGAACAAGAGACTGGAATATAAATAGGATAGGCCTGAATTAAAACAAAGTAGCAATAACAATAAATATGTAGGCTTATAAAGCATTTATTTTTTAGATGGGGGTAAGTGACCCCCATTTGAAAGCTGGAAAGAGTCAGAAGAAGAAGGCAAATAGTTGGAAATAAAAACCTATAAAAAATAAACAATGAAGACCATTTGCAAAGTTGCTTAGCATTGGCAGTTCTATAACATATTAAAAGTTAACTTAAAGATGAACAATCCCTTTAACATTGTATAGACTACTACTATGCATCAGGGGCGTAACTACAGAGGAAGCAGACCCTGTGGCTGCAGGGGGGGGGGGGCAGAAGTTATAGGGAAGCCCAAAATAATGGTCGATTCCAACAGATATTGGTAAAACAGGACAATCTCTGGATATGTTAGGGGTCCCAAAATTAGTTTGCTGTGGGGCCCAGTAACATCTAGTTACTCCACTGCTGAGCATCCAAGATTTATGAAGGCCAGCCCTGCTATTTGTCCTTCAGACGTCCCTCCCAGACACCACTTAAATCCATATTGTCTTTAAGCATCCTATTGGTTTAATTTGTAACCCTTGTTTGTTACTTTATTGTTAGACCCGTTTGCTATAAAATTGAGCTACACACAAACAATATATATATATATATATATATATATATATATATATATATATATATATATATATATATATATATATATATATATATATATATATATAGTATATTTTAATAAAGATGACAAAAAAGGAAAAAACACACGCTCTATCCTTCATCATGCTGTCTCCAAGGAATAAAGCTGCCCTTGTATGTACTGTGAAATGTGTGTCAAGTCCATGTTTATTTTGACATTGCAAGGATGAGGTCATGGAAGAAGCTTATACAGCCAGACTACTTGTGACATCATAAGCACTAAGCTTACCCTGTAGGGCAAAGACCTCTGGGAGTTAGCAGAAATGAAAATTGTTGGCCGTGAAGACTAAAAAATACACCACCACGTTGAACGTAAATAACTAGGGCTTGTCATACGCCACTACACAAACACAACTTAATGTTGGAACCTATTAATTATAACATGAGTTACTAAATGTTTCCCTTCCGTTGTTTGCATTCACATACCAATAATATACTATCTATGTGACTGCTTTCTAGAGTTTAGTTTTTCTCCCTCTGATCTTTCGGCATAGCTGCACTCCCCATTCAGACCTAAATGAAGTCCAGGCTTTTGTTTTCACATGGCTTCCCTGGGTCAGCAGAGACATCCATTAAACTGTCTCAAGTTTTATTGCCAGCCTTACAGAGACTATAGAGTCGACTTCAGGACTGGGGCCCCCACTCTTCCCATCTAATCCACGCCACCTCCTGCTGACCCAAACTTTAAAACTAGGGGTCACCGAGAGGTCGGTGCCAACTAGGGTTGACCTCCGGTGCCAAATGTGAGCCCCCAGAAATTGCCGTTATTGTGACCTTGCCACAACTTTCCATCACTGATGCATAATAATAATAATAATAATAATAATAAAAAGCATGGCACAAAAAAAAGTCCTTGAAAGGAAGCTAGAAAGTAAGGCTTCATTTGGGCCTAAAGTATGGTGCTTCTCTTGATCACTGAGGAATGTGTGGGCACCAGCTGCTGACAGCAGGAAAATCCATCAGAGGGTCATGGGTGACTATGCAGTCATGTTAAGGGAATCATTCTGCAGTTACCTATACTTTCTACAGCTGTTGCACAGATAAATGCACATTATCTATGGAGAGAATGGTTATCATTAATGCTTAATGAATACTGCACTTAATAGATGTGGATTAAATAAAACAAATAATCAATGAATCCCTGCCAGTGGCCGTGGGTGCACCTGCCTAATGTTCACAATGCTGATATATTGCAGTTTATAATGTGACTGCTGCAGAGATCAAAAAAAATCTCTTTCTATCCACTAAAAGGTTCAAATGCAAAAATAAATGCTTGGAATAGTGAACAAGGCAGCCTGAATCAAAGAAGATTCATGAATAGGAAGAGACCAACTAGTAGTAAAGCAGTAGACTTTCTAAGGCTTCTGTATGTCCTAATAAAGTCTTTTTAACTTTATAAATCCTTGGTCTACTGCTTTACTAGTAGGTGGTCTTTTACTATTCTTGAATTTTCCGCATACTGCAAAAAAACGATTGGGTTTCCCTGGTAAGAGACCACTTTATAACTTATAACCTTCTTTTTCTCTCTTTTCTTTATTTTTGATTTATGATTTTTTGCTCAAAGAACAGAGCCACACACCATATATGTTACTACTATACTACTATATGTTTATTTGTAGCCTGAACCAAGGTCTACACCAAAATGCAACCCCGGCTGCTAAATACAACATTCATCATTTGCCACTGAAGGTGCGGCTACACTCCTAAATCTAATGGCTGTTCAATGATGGCCTGAGCCTAAATTACAAGTCTAGGAGGGTACAAGAGTCACACAAAGACGTGTATAAGGAATGTGGGAATTGGGGTGGGAATGACAGATTTATCAGCTGTTAGACAGTGAAGGGTTAAAGGCGCCCACAGCACTGCATTAACCTGAACCCAAGGGAACTGGCATGCACCATTTCTATTTACCAGTAGGGGTGTGAAGGGAACAGGGTGTGCATACTTTACACACACATGTGTTTGGCATTAGCCACAGAGGGAACTTTCCCTCCACCCCCCTCCCTAAAAGCAGGTAGTAATGGTCCCCTATTTGACAAGGACATGCAGAGCCATAAGTCACTGGGCCGTTAAGGCTGGATTTAATTTAGATGGTAATCCCAGAATGAGTGCCTGCAATTTTTCATGTTACCTTAACTGGTAATTGTTGCCATTAATCCTCCATGTTTCGAGTTAAACAAATAAAAGGTACCAGTATAAAGCAGACCCCCATAGACCTACACCTCCTGTGGATTAAACATGACTATTGCTGCAAGTACACATAGTAAATGCTACTGAAACTATGAATCTATGCCTACCTCCGTGATAACAAATATAGAAACCCGTATTTTCACCCATATGGGCCAGAAGATCTGTTGACATGCGGCACTTACAACTTTTCAATATAAAACCATGCAACAAACAACCCTTAGTCTTCGCGTGTTTTAGTCAGTGCATACAGTTTTTAAATAATTCAGTGTAATGCACCGCTATAGTGACATTTATGATTGGTAGCATAGCCCACCAGTAGAACAGAAGTAGGTTCAAATCCCCAAGTCTAATTTGGGTTATGACTCAATGTTGCTTTAAATCACATGTAATACTTAAAAATATTGATTTTTATTGGCTTAAAATTCACAATACCCATTATATAGCATCCAGAATCAATACTAAGATATCCTTCCTGGACCAGGACCACTGTATACGAGGATACGCAGCAAGCTACTCCCCCAACAAAGACCCTCTGAGGCCTGGAAACCATTAGCAATCCCCCACCCCCAACACACCTCCAACCCAGGACTCCAGGCTGTCTTCAAACAAGTCATTAAATGGAGGGTTGAAGGTTCAAACAAGGGTCATTTCTTTGGATACTACACAGAAATGTTTAGTAAACTGGGAGCCCTCTGTTGATTGCTCTCCATCACCAGAGCGCTCTTGCCTCTAAGCTGGGGTTACAGCAAATGATCATGTATCATATATAATAAATATATAGTGAATAAAGTACCCCCTCTTGTACATGATAAGGCTATTATAAATCACTGAGGAGTTTCATGACCGTTTTTATACAGGTCATGGAACTCCGAGGTAACTTCTAATATCCTCATATTTTGCAACTGTGGTACTCTATTCATTATAATACACAAGTTTCAGTGAGTCATGTGACAGAAATGACATCAAAACTCACCGTTTATAACTGATGACATCAGAACTCACCGTTTATAAGGATATAATTTACAAGATATTCATAGCTTTTGTGTATTATATATATATATATATATACACACACACAGTATATATAACTCTAAGAAACTTCCAATACACATTAATTAAAAAAAAAAGTTTAATAGTTGTATTAATAAACACTGTTGCAATTGAAAGCAGCATTTGTTAATCCCTTTCTAGTTTCAGGTTCTGACTCTTGAACAATGTAGCAGGTCCGCTCTCCTACATAATTTGTGCAGCTTTCAATTTCTTTGGATTTCTACATCCTCCCAAGCCGCTTTCAACAGCACAGTTCCACTGAGTATATCATCAAATGCTTTATCAGTTTCGATTTCACTCTATGCCCAACAAAGCGACTCCTTGAAGAACATTTTTGACTGCTTATTAAGAAGGCTTAGATAAAATCGACATAGTTTCCACCTCTTTAATATAGAGGCTCCAGTATCTTTAGGTTGCATGAAAACTGTTGCTTGAGAGGCGCAGGTAGGATACACATTGTAGGTATTCATGCAGCAGCGCTTATTGATGAATCTGTAGCAGAGGTGGGATTTTTATATTGACCAATCCACTGCAAGGTATCCAGGTATCACTTGTTTTAGGATCTATCAAGGAGCAGGTGGATCTGTTGGTGCCGGTCATACTTTTTAGACTTTTGTGGGCACCTACAAATATCTGCAGCATGGAACCCTAGATATTTATTTTGTTAACTTTTGACCATAATACCCTAAAAATGGTTCATTTCATTTGTGCTCTTGAGTGTCACTGGGATTCACCATAACAACATGTACATAGTATTGTATTGTACTGGAATAGCACATTACATGTGTGTCAGGAAAATGAATATGTTTCTTCAGTTCCTCTTCTCAATTCCATGTGGCAGTTTCATCAAACTGAATATGGTTCAGTATATATGCTAGGGATGTACCAAATGCAACATTTCTGAACTCAGCTGAATAGCAAACCTTGTATAAAAAATTCAGACATGCATCAACAGGTCCTAATTTTCATTCCAATTTAAACATTATCTACCCCCTAAAATTCAATGGGGAATATTTATCATTGAGTAAAGTTAGAGATCACCACAGTCCACTAGTGTGAAATTCCGCCACTCTCCATTCATTTCTATGAGATTTTTAAAAGAGTATTTATTAATGGGTGAAAGTATGCCTTTGAAAATAATATCTATTTTTTTTTCTAATGTGACTAAGATTTAAAGAAAGCTTTGAATAGGGCAAGTTCTAAAAAGTATGTCTACTGCAACTGTAATGACAGGTAATAGTATCACTTTAAAAAAACTGCCAGAAAATAACTAAATGTGGTTGTGTCATTCGCTCAGGTACTTCCTTAATTACCACAAATCCCAAGAACAAATTGCTGTATGCAGTGTTACAATCAGCAGCAGCAGCTTACATGGGTGGAAGGCTTTAAGAACAGAGGCACACCTGGAGCATGATAACTAGGCAGAATGGTACAAGTTAGTTTACATAATGATGAATGATGATGATGATGGGTGACCATTGCCCAGGTGAAAGCAGGGAGGCAGATGGCAGTTTCCTGTATTTGATGTGGATTTTGCATATGTTGTGTGCCCACTGGGAAGGAGAGATAGCAAGTTTGGGCCCCCACAAGCATGAGCACTTTGCATATCAGTCTGATTTGCATACAACTGTCCCTCGTGATGGAACCTTCCCTTTGCTAAATGGGGCTGAGCTGCAAAGCAGGATGAGTTGTTTAATACAGTATTAATGAATGGTTTGCAGATTATATCACTAGAACTAAAACTCCCAGAAACATCTTAGAGCCAAAGTATGCAGTATGAACACTTGGAAGCCATGGGTTGGCTGTTTCAACAATGTAAGCACCCTTGATTGTGAATGTAGCTCAATAGTTTGAATGGTGTGATGATAAAAGCAGAATTTCAGCAACAAAAAGGTATTTTTCATAGAATTTGGCCATACTGCATTCCATTCTCTCACATACGTCAGTACAATCATTTCCAAAATGTAGACCATTTCAGACACATAATGACATGGGAGTCCTCACATGTACTAGTGGGAAATGAGCCCACACTTTCCACGAGGCAGCTATGAGCCAGCTTCTTTAAATGGACACAAAACAAAAACAAAAAGAGTGCCCCTGGAAATGGAGCAATTACAGAGAGGGAGCTTTGAAGAGATGAAGGTGTGAGTGTGTAGGTCCTCAGCCTTTCTACCCCTGATTAGCTCTGAGGAAGATATTTTCTAGGTCTCAGGGAGAGATCCCTGGTCCAGATGTTACCTGTCCATCAAGCAGCTGAAGTGGACAAGTAGGCTGGAAGGGAGCATGTCAGCGCTTTGATCTGGGATAGAGGAACGGCTGATTTATGGAGTGGAACTCTGTTCATCCGTTCTGTTTTACTTTCTGTCCTAAGGCAGAACCACATATTGCAGAGAGAAGGGAAGAGAGGCAGGGAAAATGCACCGTTCTTTACAACATCAACAAGCTCTGACAACTGAAACAGGGTTTTTCTTGGCCTTAACAAAGCTCGCAGGCATTTGCTTTGATGCTCCTGTTTTCCCCCTTGTGCTTGCTCTCTCTCGCTCTCTCTTCAACATATTACTTGCTGTTTAATTCAGCTGCGGTAAATGGAATGGACTGTGGCCAGGATGCCTGGGGCACAAACACACCTGTGTATGCAGGATGGCACTACAGATGGGAGTGTGCTCAGTGCAGGCACATAGTTCTACCTTGACCGACTGGCTGGATCATGATCTTTTTCAGCCTGCCTAGCTATACAGTAAACCTGAAAAAAACACAGTAATCGCCCCCTTTAGCCTTTGGGTGCTTTCATATGAATTCAATTTCATTGCAGCGGCTTTTTTCTCAAGTGTCTTCACTACCTCATGTTTTGTATTTCTATTTTTCTTTAGTTTGATTTCAAAAACTGTCTGAAAACAACTGGTTAGCCACAGTCGTTTGCTATTAACCCTTTATGTGCCACTGATAATTGAATCTATGGCATTGGCACTGAAACGTGTCAACTTTGCAGGCCGAGAATAATGAAGATTTAGGTCAGCTTAGCCTTCACAAAAAAAGCAATCATTTACAATATATTCATATGCAGGTATGGGGTCTGTTATCCGGAAATCTGCTATCCAGAAAGCAACAAACTACAGAAAGGCCATCTCCCATAAATAGAAGTAATACCACCCTATTGGGCTTATTTAATGTGTAAATGATTTTCCAGTAGATTAAAGCTGGCCATACATATGGAGAGCCACTTATTTGGCGAGGTCACTCCCGAAGGGCGATGCGATGGGCGATATTGGGCTCATCTGTTCGCGGGCCCTAGGGCCCAACGATTGAATCATAACGAGGAGTAAACGAGAAGTCGGACCAAGGACCACATCAATGAACCGATGAGGTCCTTGATCCAATGGGATTTTTAAGCCCGGACAATTGACAAAATTGGCCAGATATCTATCGGGGAAGCCCGTCTGAGGGCCCCATACACTGAGCAATAAGATGTGACTTAATCTGTGGCCATCTTATATCTGGCCGTATATGGCCTTTAAGGTATGAAATAAATTACGCAAAGATCCGTTATCCCAAGTCCCGAGCATTCTAGATAACAGGTCCATACCTGTATATGTTCTCCAGTGGTCTTCTCTTGGTATCCCTTCCCTACAAAAACATTCAGCCTTATCCCCTGGATTCTATGATTGTTGATGATGTTGTCAAGCACTTATGGGGGAAACTGCAGATTAAATTTATACAAAAGGAATACATTGAACCTCATATAACCAAATTTGCTGGGGCTCTATTTTTTTCTGGCAGGTAAAGGCTGGGTTAGGGTATCAAACATCTCTAAAACTTTGCAGAGCAAAGAGTAATTTTTCCTCTTTGTCTTTCTAAACAAAGATAGCAGAGGTGTGTTTCTATCTTGTGAAGCCCATTCTAAGAAGGTTCGTCCAGGTTCTTCACTATACGGTGAGTTTCGCATCTCCCTGCAGTCTTGTGATATTTTGACTTGTAGATTATGGAAATGTATTGCAATACAAAGGCTATAAAGCAGCGAACTGTGAATCAAGTGCCACAACTGAAAAAATGAGGCTAAAGGCAACAGCTAAGTGATTCCTGAAAATGCAGTGTGCTCTGAATGATTCACTGCAGAACTGTCTTCAGAAGAATGTATCCTGGAGCATTGTAACAATGAAGAATAATAAATAATGATGAAAGTATTCAAATGAATCGATCTGTCTTGCTCTTTACCAGCTGTAGAGTGATGCCAGGCCCTTAGGGATGTGCTTCTACTACTGCCTTACCCTCTCTAACAGAGGGAAGTGTTTGTTGCACAGGGATCAAGTCTGTTGTACTTTTATAAACTGTAAGAAAACACTGGCATTTTGATTATGCTGATCAGTGCAGTGCTGGCAATTCAACTGTTTTTTTGGCAAGGGGGATATAAATACACCTTTTATGGCATATCACTTTTCACACCGTATTTTGTCATAAATCATAATACTCACCTTTATAAATAAGTCTTTTAGGATTTGCCCAGGACTGTGTGTAATAATACACGCCTCCATGGCTTGACCTGATTGCAAAAGCTATACTGCACTTATGGCTAAAATAAACCTTGCAAGAATCGCTTCGGTGTTAATCATTTTTAAAGGAAACTGTGCTAACGATATAATCTAATTAAGGTTATGTTAACCCTGCAGTGCATAACAGAGTCCCTCCGGTAATGAAGGGGTTATATTTTTCTCCACACATAACTAGGTTGGGTAATCCTGAGCTGTACTTTAATTTGGTTTTAATTTTATGGGCTTCGTTTTTAACTGCTTGCCTTACAGACCTTTATTCCTTACAGGAACAGTTACCTCATAAACACAAGATCTGCCGCTTCCTATGCACGTCGCCTTCCACCTCAAACTGCATTTCCCCCCATGCGCTTACTCTCTTTTTCTCTCTCTCCTCCTTTTATTACTATGGCCTTTTCCATTTTTTTTGCTCCAAGCCTGGGACACAAATCTCGCTGCTATTGCAGTGTGTGACATCTCCGCTCGTTTGCCGCTGCTCATTAACAAACAATACTGCTGTGAAATTGGTTTAATGACAAAGTAATAAAATTGCTATTCTGCTCACAGAGAGCCCCAGGCATTCTGAGGCAGGCTCTGGGTGCCAAGATGCATTAAGCTGCTTATTCGTAAAAAGAGAATCATCTGGTTCTAAACTCCCCTCCCTCTATACATTGTGCCTTTCATCTCCTGATAAAAAAGATGTATTTTCATAGGTACCTCTTCAAGCTTGAGTATTAGATTGTTTTGAAGCAGAATGGTATTTGCTAGATCAGCTTCGCACCCCTCAAACACCGTCAGGGTGCTCCTAATGCTCATTTCAATGCACTGTCGAAGAATGCTCTCTTGAAATCTTTCTAGAGCCCTTTAGCTATCCAAGTTGCTGATTCCTTATCTTGAATGATTTCCCTTGAAATAAGACCCCCCACAAGATACTATTTTCATTGTATTTACCCTTTTATTTAACCATAAAAATCATCAGTTATCTTAAAAGTTTAAAAGTCAAAATTAAAAATATCAACCTACCAATGTTCATAAATTTCAGCTACTCCCATATGCATATACCGTCACTGGCTCCCAATTCCTTCTAGAATCAACTTCTCACACTTACATTCAAGGCCCTTTAACAGCGAAGCCCTCCCTAATTATCACTGATCTCCAAATACTCTCCTTCATGCAACCTTCGCTCTGCTTCTGACCTTCGCTTCGCTTCTCCTCACATCACCTCATCTACAATACTTCTCTCGGGCCTCTGCTTTTCTCTGGAACTCTCTGCCTCGAGCTGTCAGACTTTCTCCTTCTTTCCGAACTTTCAAACGTTCTTTAAAGACCCACCTGTGAAGCTTATTCAATGTACCTTAATTATTCAGTCATTGCTGTATTATAAATCACAAAATTGTTTCTATAATCCTAATATATCAATTGTACCCTAACCTTTAGTTTGAAAACTCTCACATTTAGACCCCTCTAATTATATTGTACTCTGTAAACCCTTGTTTGTTATTTACCATTTATTCCCCATTTGTTATACAGTAACGCAAAGTGCGTAACTTGCCGGTGCTATAAATATAAATGATGATGTGCCTCCTTTACATTATTACAACCATGTCTACAATATGCTTTTCTGGCTTTGATAACTTTTATTACATATTATAGTTTTAGAGTCTTTCCAGTTTTCAAATGGGGGGTCACTGACCCCATCTAAAAATCAAATGCTCTGTAAGGCTACATATTCATTTTTATTGCTAATTTTTATTACTCATCTTTCTATTCAGACCCTCTCCTATACATATTCAAGTCTCTTATTCAACTCAGATTGTTGACATTGCAGACTGGAGATTTGCTGAATAAAAAGCTAAATAACCACAAACAATAAAAAATTAACACCAACTGCAAATTGTCTCAGAATATCACTCTACATCATACTAATAGTTAATGCAAAGGTGAACAAAGACATTCTGTTGTCATTGTTTCTGGAGATTACATGGCTCTCAAATGCAACATGGAAGACATTTCAGATGTAGATACTCTATATATGTGTGTTAATTCACAACTATATAAAAGAACTTGTCAAGTGCAAAAAATGAATAGTTACTATATCCACATGTACCTGTGAGTCATTTCTGCCAATTACGTGGAACACAAACAGTTCCCTTTTTGTTTTCTTTTAAATCCAAAGACTCAGCAAGAGTTGCAGATAGTGAAAGTCTTTGATTTCACATGTAATCCTTGTTGTCAGAAGACCAAGAACGTGTTGCAAGGCACAAGCAATCTTGCTGAAAAGCTAATTATTTTAATGCAAAAAAAGTGTTTGTGAGTGTTGAAAGATCCCCTAAAGAAAACAAGAAATAGCTTGTATGTCCTCGCCAGTAGGCGTGTGGCACCAGCCAGCACAGAAATGGTTAAAGCAAGATTGTATGTGTGTTCCATGCAGAATTCAAGTGCAAATGTGGACTTAAGTACAGTGCACAGTTGCATCACTCGGTGCTTACTTGTGTATTTCCATTTCACTGTTAATTGCAAAGCAAATTGTATTACCTACAGCAAAAGAGTAATGTTTAAAGGTAAACAAGGGCGTTCCCTTTTTACCCTTAAGATGCAATAGAGATAAAAAGAAACTCTTATGAAACAGAATGAATTTAGCCATATGCTAAAGATTCCACATATATGAACATTCAGCCCAGTTGTTATTTTTGCATGCAATTATACAGGCCGGCTAGAACTGGGCCTGTGCTTGGTGCACTGGTTTAACTAACCCGTCAATAGGTAAATATATCAACTAAGGTAAGTAGTGTCTTGCCCCTGCTGCTTTATATTGTAACAGCAGATTATAGCCCGAATGAGCAAAAAGGGAGCAGTGCAAAGGAAACACACCCACAGAATGTAAATTCCAAGAGAAGGAGGCCTCCAGCTAACATACCAAATAGAACCCAACAAAAATCGCTACTCTTCTCAGACTGGACCTACGTTTTGCAGTGGGACTCTTCTTCTCTATCAGGCATAAAGGAAAATCAGTGGAACTGTGAAACATGCAATTGGCCCTTTGGCCTCATGTGTTTCATAGAGACGTTGCATTCATTGACTTCTAATAAAGTCATAGGCGGTTATTTCTCAAAGTCCAAATGCCCAAAAACTCGAACAATTTGAGTTTTTTTAACTATAAAATCCAAATTTTTAGTGGAAAAAAACCTCAAATTTTTCAGGATTTATTAAACCCCAAGGCTGTAAAAAGTCTGAATCCGAAAATCCAGCATCTCAGACCTGCCGAGGTTGTATATAAGTCAATGGGATAGGCCCCTATACTATTTGGAAGTTTCTGTGGACTGCGCTGGAAGTAGCCTGAAAATCCAACTATTTTGGGCAAAAATCAAAAAGACTTTGCTTTTCAGGAAAAATGTAACGATTTGGAAAAAAACTTCAAAAGATTTGGATTTTTCTGGAAAAAAAATATGGTCCTTCCTATATATTTATCTTTTTTCCTACTAATAACATTGGGATCAACCATCATTTTTAGCGGCCAGGCCGGTAAACTACCAATCACTTGCAAAATACAAAGTTTCATGAAGCCTGTTCTTGGGAAACATATGAGTGAGTTGACTAGAATATCTGTGTGCCATTCTTTCAGTGTCAGTGACATTTAACAGACATGTCTGTAAATGTAAACATCTTCTGTGTCCCCTCTTGAATGAAAAAAAAGAATATCCTGCTGTTCTCTAACTGTTGTAGAACAACAACACCCATGATTCCCAGCAAGTACATCTGGAAAGCATCACACTGTTCCATGAGATATAGTGAGTTTGGGTGAATGCATATTTCATTTTCAGAAGGGAGCATGCAGGTGATTTATAGGTATAGACTTTATCTAAGTCTACCTGTAACCCTTTTACACTCTTTTCCGGCGTCTAATCACCTGTAATCACCGAGTGATGATTACCTGCCAATCTATTGCACAGGTTCACTTCCTGAGACTGCCACCTTTAACCAGATTGAAACCTTAGTTTGCTCCCTTGCTAATGAGACTGATAGCTTATCACCTCAATTTAGGGAGAGTTTCAAATCTCCTGTTTACCCTCAAAGGTTAAGGAGTGAATAAGACAAACAGACTTTTCCACTGCTTTAGCACACTAAGCACACACATGCGCACGCAGGCATACACGTAAACAAACAGCCGTTTTATGGCAGGCCTGCAAGTGCTAATGACTTGGCTAGGAGATACGGAGAACTATACCTTGGCTTGCAAATAATTTATTAATAGAATATAAAAAAAAATCACACTACCCTTTCCTGTACAACTGTAAAGCAGCTAAAAAGCATTCAAAAGGCCAAGACTTACAGACACAAATACTGATACAGTAGAATCCCATGTCCTTTCTGCTTTCTGTATCATACCAAAAACCTTTGAAAACACAAAGCGTCTTTGCTTATGGGAGTAAATGTTTTCTGCTCCAGTGATTCAGAGCACCAAATAAGATGGGAAACAAGTAAAAATCTTGACTGGCTTCTTTGAGTTACTGTCCAAAATGCAAATGTAAGCATAAATACATCTACTTCTTATAGAAAACTCACCAAAGTAGAGCAGTGGCCTATGTGCTCCGTACAGATAATCCGTACAGAAAGAAATGGAAGGTTTAAGGCACTCTGGAAACCACAAGCAGATCAGACCAAAAATGATTTGTTAAAAAGTAGAAAAAAATCTTTATTTAAGCAATCATCTCAAGCCTTATGCATTTTGTGTCTGTCTGACACTTAGAGGCACATTTATCAAGCGTCGAATTGATGTTTTTTCAAAACTCTCATACATTTAACCATCAAAATGTATTAATAAAATCAAATTTTTTCAACCCGGACAAATTGAAGCGACCCAAAAAACTCCAATCAAATTTGATTCATATTATAAAAACTGGATTAGATTTTAAAATTTTTTAGTTTTTGTCTCCAAATCACCAAATTGATCCCTGGACCTCTCGCATTGAATTATACAGCAATTGGCAGGTTTTAGGTGGCGGATAGTCAAATTTGAGTTCTTACAGGGCCAGAGTGTGATAAATCTCGAAATTCAAATTCGAATTAAAACTCAAATCGAGTTTGGATAATTCAGAGTTTTGACCAAGAAAAAAATACGAATTAGAATTTTCAATTCGACCCTCAATAAATCTGCCCCTTAATCATAGGTACTTTGAGTTACTGAACTCCACTGAGACTAAATAAACATGACCTTCAGGGAGTTTGAACTGATATCATACTAGGGGCCATGCATTGTATTGCCTCTTTTATATTGTTTTGATTCTTTGGCCCAACAGCGCAAACTATCTTAACAGCATTTCCTCACCTGCCATGCAACATGCATTGGTCGTCACTGTACAGCATATGACACTTTCAAACCAGCCCAATCGATTAACCATCTGATATCTGTTGTACATAACAGTCAGGACTGATGAATGTCTAAGAAAATCATATGGAATGTGTATGCTGCAAAAGTCATATGGAGCACAAGGGAACCAAACAGGCCAGAGTCCAGTATATTAATAGTTTAGCACCATTCCATTCTTTGTTCCTAAGCCTCTGGAAACTGGGAAACAGATCTGCAGAGCTTCTAGAGCTAACATACAGAGATAAAAACAAAGCTGAATAGAAGAAGAGGCCAATCTGTTTAGTGAATGGATCAGCTTCCCCTTGTACTGTGCACCAGTCTCATCTCTTTCCCAGGTTAGCAGTTTATTTGTGCATTAATCAAAGTGACAGAAGCAAGGCAACTCAATTTTCTGCCTCCCTAGCTGGGCGCATCACTTTCTGTACTACACTCAGCATGGAAATGGCTGCATGTAAGCTGTGGTTACTGGTTTAATTGAAATGCTATTCACACTATAGGGTGCATTAAACTCTGATAACGGCAGTTCCTGTGGCCAACTTGAGTAGCTTGGGAAAAGAGCAAAGAAAAAAAAAAATTGGCCAACTGATAAGTCAGACAAACTGGCTAATTCTCAGAGCGTGTCTCTCATTGTGATCCGTAAAAAATGGGGGGGAAAAATGAATCAAGGAACCACAAAAATCAATTGACCCGCGGGTGGCTCATCAGGAGCTCAGGCTGATAAAGCTAACAGCTTTGTTGGTGTCTGCCTGCCTGCACGCTACAGATAGAGCACTTTGTAAATGAACCTGCTTTGATAAATATATTAAGGGAAGCTGTGAATAAAAGGCAAAGGCTTCTCATTTGTAAATACAGAGCTGGCTACATGGAATTAGAATGATAAAATAGAGTCCCATGTAATTAAGTTTGTATTAGCCCTGAAATCCGTGCAAATACGCTGGCCGGAATTTTGAAAGAGAACTGTCGTTTCAATTAATCTGAACATCACCCCAGAATGTACGGAACAAAATTAAGCCTGTGATAAAAACCGGGCCCTGTATTTTGATAAGTAAATCCAATATAATTTCTTCCTGGCTCTGATCTTTGTCTACAAATCCTGCTGCTTCTCTTCCCCCCTCCCATCTTTTTTCTCCATGTGCCTCTCTCTCTTATACAGTCAGGGCTAATCCAGACAGAGAGGTATCATTTTAGGACTGGCTGTGAAATATCAAAGCAGGTCCTGTGTTGTCAAGATGGGTCACAGAATCACAGAAGAGACTGCTGCTACTCTCGCTCTCTAACACTCTTACACTCACACCCTTTGTAGATAAATACATAGGCATAATGTCTTTTATTCCTCTCTTATGTCTCAAAGTACTGTTGAAGTTAACCCTAATCTCTCCTCTTCCATGCATTTTCTGCAATACACAGGATAAAGAGATATTTAAGGTATTCTGTCATGATTTTTATCATGCAGTTTTTATTTCTAATTACACTGTTTAAACTGCAAATAATTCAATCTACAATATAAAATTTCATTCCTGAACAAGCAAGTGTATTTTTTTTTGTTGTCATATTGGTGTGTAGGCAGCCATCTCTTTTCATTTTGCCTGGTCATGTGCTTTCAGAAAGAGTCAGCACTTTAAGATGGAACTGCTTTCTGGCAGGCGGTTGTTCTTCCTACTCAATGTAATGAATGTGTTGCAGTGGGACCTGGATTGTACTATTGAGTGCTGTTCTTAGATCTACCAGGCAGCTGTTATTTTGTGTTATTGAGCTGCTATCTGGTTACATTCCCATTGTTCTGTTGTCAGGCTACTGAGGGGGGTATCATTACAGCTTGCAGTAAGGCAGTAAAGAGTGACTGAAGTTTATCAGAACACAAGTCACATGACTGGGGGCAGCAGGTAACTGACAATATGTCTGGCCCCATGTCAGATTTCAAAATTAAATATAAAAAAAATCTGTTTGCTCTTTTGAGAAACAAATTTCAATGTAGAATTCTGCATGAGCAGCACTAATAACTGATGTGTTTTGAATTTTTTTCCATGACAATATTCTTTTAAGATTGTACTTATTCTCGTCTGTTCATGCCCCACTGGAGCTTACAATCTAAGGTCATTCACACATTTACAAGGAGCCAATTAAACTGCCTGCATGTTCTAAGAGCAGGGAAGAAAATCCCCACCAACATGAGGAGAAGATATAAATTTATTGCAAACAGTGCCCTGGTAAGATTTGAACTAAGAACTTCATCACTGCAAGGCAGTAATATTAACCACTGGGCCATGGTTCTGCCATCTAAACACATGTGCTCTGTTCAAATATGACCACAAAAAAACTCAGCACTTTCAGGCTATATTTATACAGGATGCACATAAATTTGAAGTGTGGCAAAGGGGATTCGGGTCATAGATTTGGGAACAGATGGTGCACCCACCATGCAGGATAACAGTGAGACATTTAGACAGAAAGTGAAGAATACTATGCAGTAAATAGCATATATGCCTGTGCCAAATAGCATATTTAGGGCTGCCATTCACAAGAGGTCTCTAGCATGGTTACATTACATAGCTGATAGCACATCTCTGATATATTATTAAATAGGAATAGTGTGAGGACATTTCTCAGCATGTATTTATTTATATACTACTCTTAAAGTTTCCAGGGGCTGCTTTTTTATGGCCCCTGGTAAAGTGCATCATGGCAGAAGTTCCCCTGGTAAATGGGGAATCAGTGCAATCTGAAACAGCCGATCAAAACATATTTGCTGTTTCTTTTTAGCAGTCAGATGCATTTCTCAGATTCCATATTACAGTCTACTTACTGTGTGTAAGGTACATAGTTGTATGTACACACATTAAGTAGACTGTAAAATGGAATCTGAGAAATGCATCTGACTGCTAAAAAGAAACAGCAAATACGTTTTGATTGGCTGTTTCAGACCGTACTGATTTTCCCTTCATTGAGGGTAGAACTCCACGAGCGTTTTTCGTCGGCTCGACGGCCGCCAACAAAATGCACGCGACAAGTCGGATGGAGTCGCACGCATCAAGATATAATTGAACTATTATAAATTGGAGATAACAACTACACTATCCGACTGTCGGATGAAGACACTGTTATCTGCATCCACATCCAACAGTCGTGTCGCGCCCAATGTTTTTACCTTCGACGTTTCATTCAGTCCAATTAGAATCTTGAAACCT
The DNA here is from genome assembly GCF_017654675.1 of Xenopus laevis. NCBI lineage: Eukaryota > Metazoa > Chordata > Amphibia > Anura > Pipidae > Xenopus > Xenopus laevis. The sequence goes on along the minus strand of NC_054385.1, from coordinate 103,585,788 downwards.
GCGTCTCCATCCAACATGTCGCATGGGTCGATCCCAAGAAAAAACGCTTGTGGAGTTCTACCCTAACACTCTCCCATCACCCACACTAATCTGTATACACCTGCTGCAATGTATCAGTGTAGGTGTTTGTGATTTTAAAATCACCTCTCTCCTTATGTGTTCTTACAAAACCAAAAATTGTTATAAGCTGTAAATGTTATATCAGTAACTATTCAAAATATATTGAAAAAAGGAAATCAGCTATTTACAGCAACAGTAATTACAGTCATACAGTCACATGGATGAAATCAGATTCTGAGACCCCCCCTAACAACAAGGATGCTACAGCAATTTGACTAATTCAAACTACTGCTTTGGTGTGACTGACTCTGTCTCTGTTTGCAAAAAAAGTGGAACAGATCAAAAACTAAGGTTTGCAGGCACCTATTGCATATAAATGGCATTCACACTAACTAATATTTCTAGAATAAAATTCCAAGCAGACTTTTATACTGCTGCTTGATCTAAGAATGACATATTGTACCCTTTAAAGTATATTAAAAGCATGCACCCACATATAAGAGGTATCTTTTTGCCAAGCAAATGCAAAGTATTCTATCGATCAAAAAGGTTTTACTTCCAGGGTTTCCTTTGTGTGTTGCTCTTACACATTTAACAGATGTAACTTAATTTTTCTTGAAGAATCAAGGACAATGTGACCTTTTTGATGCCGTGCAATGCTGAACAGTAACAAGATGTACCTGCACAGTCAGCTAGATAACTTCATCCATTACATATTTCTAACTAAAAAAAAACATGTTTTGCTAAACATTTAAACAAGCAAACACTGAAAAGATCCATGCTTTCTTACCAGTTGTTAACTTGCAAAATAGTCAGCCCTGTGTCCTGTGCTAACTGCTTCTTCTGTTCTTCTGAGGGGTATGGATGCTGCAACATATAAAAATGCAATGATCTTAGAATAAAATTTCAACATATTTATACGCTTTCTGCAAGCAGCCGTCATTTTTATCGCTCGACGGGTCCTAAACATAACATCCCACAAAAATGGTTAAGCAATTCAAAGGAAATCAAAGGAGTATTTGGAGCACAATAAAATAAAATGCTTTGAATGACGTGCACCTGAATTCCCTGTGCCTTATTCTCCACACCTTTGTTTAAAGGGGAACTATTGTGAAAAACGAAAATTTAATATAAGCTTCCTCATACTGAAATAATAAGTTTTATAGATACAATCAATTAAAAATTCTGTACTATTTCTGAAATTATCAAGTTTATCTTCACTATTCCTAACTCAGCATCTGTTTCTCTTTATTCTGTCTTCATGCAGGAGTTGGGTGTCAGATAATTATTGACAGATAGATCCAATATATCTTATAGGGGGGCTTCCTTTCCTAGCAGATGTATTAGCGCTCACTCAAATACAAACAAAATAACTGCCTTTTGCACAAATCTTGCATGTAGAGAGACAGGATTTCTGGTGAGTGAGTGCTAATACATCTTCTAGGCAAAAGGAGCCCCCCTATAAGATATATTGGATCTACCGGTCAATGAATATCTGACACCCAACTCCTGCATGAAGACAGAAACAGATGCTGAGAAAGGGATAGTGAAGATAAACTTGATTATTTTAGAAATTGTACAAAATTTTAAATTGATTATATTATTCAGTATGCCAAAGCTTATATTAAATTTTCCCTTTTAAAGAAAAAAAAGAATACTGCATGGGAGAATCTACTGTACTTTAAAATACTTTAAAATAGTAGTGCCAACAAATTGCAAAGCATCTAAGAAACACTCTGCTCCCAGAGTAGAAGAGTATTACTATATCAGAATTGATGATATTAAAGTATTTTTACTATAGTTTGCTCTGTAAAGAGAATACGAGATACAGTATGTGTAAAGAAACACATCTAGTACAAAGACATGAAACAAATATTATCTACTATTGGGCCTTTCATATGGTTTTGTGAAAGAGCACAAGAGTCCCAACCCCTGTGTTTAAACTGCTCTGTTTACAAAGGGTAGAATGCTCCATCGCCAACACGTTTGCCCAAGTTGAAGAACAAATATTATCCATTCAGCGCCAAGTAAACTTTTCCACTTCTATGAAGGAATTAGCAAGGACGGGCCTAGAGAGCAGTGAGCAATGGTTAATGCACTGTTTCCCCCCCCCCTCCCACGGTAACCCAGCCAGAGAGAAACTAAACCAACAGCTCATTGTTTGTGAGCCAAATGCACATATATTGGGGCTTCAAGAAAAGATACTAAGATGCAATTTAGGATGCAGAGAAGAGAGTGTAATAATATGTAATTGGACTAATGATACAGTAGGGTCCTGGATTGCAGGATTTGGAGGCTTCCACTAAGGCATATCATGGTGGCATCACAGGGTTAATTCTGTTTGTATTGATACTCAAGGCTTTTAATATTGGACAAATGTTAACACAGAAAGATGATAATGCCGAGTTAATATGGGTTAAGGCTAAAATGAAAATACATTTTTTCTGATTGCCGGGTGCTGACAAATTTTTGGCTTCCTCAGCAGCCGTGCTATTGAATCCATGTAATTACACCCAGGCTTTTTCCTTGTCTGCCCCCCTTTCTGCTCCTCCTCCCTACTTGCCCACGCTGCTAATGACCTGCTTTCTGTTATCAAAACCACTAATAGTTCTTAGCCCAAGCCTTGGAAGAGATCATCATATATAAGGAGGGACAGGGTGATTTGCATTGGGTGAGCAGAATGCACTCACACCCTACCCTGTCCCACTATTGCTTGACTGTTGTGAACAGCCTGCATGATAAATGCTACCCCTAATAAATGCTACCCCTAACCCACAGACTGTTCTCAACAATACCACTGCCACCTATTCTTCTGGACGTAATGGAGATAATGAATGAGCTCTGACGAGAAATCCTGCTCATCACCATCCCAGGGTGGCTGGGAACAGAGAGCCGCCAACTGCAGGGAGAAAAGGAACTTTAATTGGCTGAAAACATCATTTACAGAAGGGAGGGTATGGTAATTTTACCCACACAGTGCAAAGCTGTTAACTGGTTCTGTGTGCACCGATATGGGCCTCTTGTTGCCTCTTTGTTCAAATGGCAATGAAGGGTAAAGTGTAATCCTTTTATGGCTCCACAGAAACATAAGGCACATATGTGCTCTAATCATTGTTCCCAGCACCTTTTGCAAAGTGATACAATGACCGGCAACTTTCTCTACTTCGAACTGGTTGCACCATTCCCACATTAGCTGCCACAGGGTCAAGATCCGCACAAACTTTGCTCTTATTGGTGCAAATTTGTGTCCTATTACCAGGAAAAACATACTATACATTAAGGGGCAGGTTTATTAAATGTCAAATTAAAAATTCTAATTTAAAAAAAAAAATTTTGGTCAAAACTCACAAATTCAGATTGTGAATTACCCAAACTCGATTAGAGTCTTAATTCAAGGTCGAATCATACTCTTGAATTCAACAGTTTTTCTTTTTGTTCAGCAGGAGATGTCTGTAGCAAGTGCACATAAAATATATACATGTATGGGACCCATTATCAAGAATGCTCGGGACCTGGGGTTTTCAGGATAATGGATTTTTCTGTAATCTGTAATCTAAGGCTGGTTATGCTTCCAATAAGGGTTAATTATATCTTAGTTGGGATCAGGTACAAGGTACTGTTTTATTATTACAGAGTAAAAGGAAATCATTTTAAAAAATAAGGTTTATTAGGATAAAATGTAGTCTATAGGAGACTGCTTTCTGGGTGACAGATCCAATACCTGTTCAATCCTATTCTCATACTCCTTCTTAAGACCTATTTCAGAGCTAACGTTTGTAAGTGATGTGGGGTTGTGAAGCACCAGTGATATGATCCAGAACCAGACCAGAACCTGAACACAAATACAAACAATGAACACAACAGTTTTTCTAATTTCTGGCCTTCGTCTTCGTGACTTTTTCATAACATTAGATGGCAACTAAAGCCCTGATTAAATGTGCCCTGTTTTTAATAGTCTAATGGCACAGTAATCTTTCTCCAGGCCTCATAGTGCATGTGCTCTGATTGATGTGTATGTTCACTAACACAAAATGTGCAGTGTCACATTGAACTGCTAGTTGTGGGTACAGCAGCCCTCTGCCCTTAGATTATTAAAACAGTCAATATTTAATCAGGACTTTATCAGCTTGTAGCATGCAATAAAACGGTTAGCCTGCATAACTACTAAATGTAGAAACAAGTTCAGAGCTGTACTGACCAATAAAATCAACAGTTCTCAGTCAACATTTAAAGGGGAAGTTGAATTGGTCATGATTTATGGTTTTCCTATTCCGATTCATTGTAGCCTGCAACTGAAAATGCTTTCTAGTTGTCAGTCACTAACCTTGGATACTAAAAAAAATAAAATAGGCTTCATATTCACTGTTATTAATATTCTTTATCACTTATCCTTCTATCCAGGCCCGCTACTACTAATCTTCCATTGTGACTTCCAAAGTACTGCCTGGATGCCAGATTACCAAAGTACTGCCTGGATGCCAGAGTAATTAATCCAGATAGCAGTTTCAATTCTAAGTCTGACAGCCGCATAACAGAAATATAAGTAATTCTAAAAATTATTTAGAAATATATATATATAATATATATTTTATAGAAAAATAAAAAAAATAAAGTCAATTGCAAAGTATTTTAGAATAATACAGTGTACATCATACTAAAAATTACTTTTAAGGTTTTACCATAAACATCTTCTTTAGGGAAACCTAGAGTGCAACACCTGCACCAAGGCCTCAAAAATCAATATTCAATACTGTCAAATATGGCAAAGAGGGGCCAAACTGTCATAAGTGTATGAGAACAATTGGGATTTGTTCCTCTTTGCCATATTTAGGCAGGCCTTTCCATTTACTTGAGCCTACAGATAAAAGGGAGACGTAGAAAGAAAGAGAAGGAAAACAGACCCTTGGAATTGCTTTTGGGCATAGAGGCAACAAAATACCTCCATGCAGCTGGACATTTTTTTTTCCAAAAACAGGAACAATCTATTTTATTATGGGATAATGATATTCATCAACTAGTTAACATCAATTCTATGAACATGTTACATAGAGATCAGTTTACAATGCAATGCATATTACAGTGCATAACTATTGTTCTCCAATGGATTAGAATAGCTTCTCTTCTATAGACAACCCTAACTTTACTGCCTCTTATAAAACATACAGTATATACGTTTACATGGTTGACCTGAGCTAAGCAATGAAAAGTTATCTGACCTTGCACTAAATGAAAAGAAACTTTGATTCTAGACTCCTGCAAAGCAGAATTCCCTAAATGTAAAGGAGCACACTCTATACAATTGCTACAGCTTGAATGCAGTGACGGGTAAGTATATGTAAACTGTACTGTGTGCATTATGCAAATGGTTAGAAAGTGGTGAAACTACTCTATCAGAACAATTTCTAATATTTCATGATAAGCCATTGAATATAATGGTAGCTGTAGCTCAATAATATCTAGGGCCCAGTGCTCTTCCCTAGGGATACATCAGGCAGTGATAAACACCACAAATAAGAAAAGAGGAAAGTTTAATCAAAAGTCGCACGTAGATGCTTGGGACAGTTAAACCATCTGGTGTTGAAATGGTTAATCTCTAGTGTACACAGGTGAACACAGAATGTTCTTGCACAAACTAGAAAGGAGGTGGAGTAAGAATGTAGAGATAGCTGGTGTGGGAGGCCCCAGCTCACATTAGAGATTATAATACAAAATATGGGAACACACGATCAGCGTGGGTGTAATTAAATTAATTAGCAATATAAAGCACTCTGATGGAAGTGTCTCCACACACAGAGGTATAAGGATAAAACAGGTTTTAAATATTTAACAGAAAGCCATCTGTCGAATGATGGTTGGTGCTCAAGAAATATAAATAAATAGACGTGCACACACAAACCCTTGTCCAGGTCTCTAGCCTTTGCTTCTATTAAAAAGTCGTAGTCTCAGGCGAAAGAAATGACATCATAAGCTGTGTAGTACAAGGGCTATTGGAAAATAGTTGGGCACATTCTTCCGCATGATCTTGAGAAGCAGTTTGCTATGTTATTTTTGGCCAGGAATATTAAGGCTTTACAAAGTGGAACTCAGTATCCAGAGACATCGAAATATCTAGGACAGCGGCCCCCAACTAGTAGAATGTGAGCAACATGTTGCTCACCAATGGTTGCTTCCAGTCGCCTCAAAGCAGGTGCTTATTTCTGAATTCCTGGCTTGGAGGCAAGTTTTGGTTGCATAAAAACCAGGTGTAGTGCCAAACAGAGTCTCCTGTAGACTGCCAGTCCACATACAGCTATCCAATAGCCAATCGTATGCTTTATTAGGCATTTTTTTCATACTTATGTTGCTCCCCAACTCATTTTACATTTGAATGTGGCTCACAGCTAAAAAGGGTTGGGGAACCCATATCTAGGATAACAAATTCCCAGAAAAAGTGCTTGGTAGAAACTCACCAAAGTAAATGTGGGGGTCAAGTGCACCAGCCTCAACAATCAGAATAGGGAATGGAATTGCCATAACACAAGACCTATGGCCTTTAGGGTTTTTATTTGCTGGTACATATCTGCACTTATAATGTGCATGCATTGACAGGAATAAATGTGGGTTGAGGGATGAATCTTCCTTTTCTCAGATGTTGAAAACGCTATGTGTGCCATACAAGAAACGTTAGGTCCTTAGCAGCAATGGCCACATGAGCCTACTCATAACAACAAAAAGGTTCTTTAATCAAGAATGTGATACCCATAAACAAATCTTGTCTTATGTATGGATAAAAGATGAATACACTAGTTTAATCAGCACAAATAAAAAAAAAAAGGTCAAATAAAGTAGAATCCACATTTAACGTTTTTCAGGGGACCAAGAAAAAATTATGTAAAATCCGGGAAAATGTAAAATCAGGGAAAGTAACTTTTTCTTCAAGTAATGAAAGGATATAAGCACAGGAGTTCATTTCACTTTGAGATACAATATTTATTGTGTTAACACATTGCAGCGTTAATGTTACACTATGGGGGGTGTGCAAGGCCTCTCTGTCAGTCACATACACAACCTAAAGCAATAAGTGATTGGTGCAGGACTGTCTAAGGGGCAGACTAATTGAAATTGACTATTTACAGGCAGAACCATGTAAATATACATCTGGTTAGTATTTTAAACCTCTTTATTTCACAAATAGTAACATTCAGGAAAAAATCAGGGAAAAAAAGAAGTTTTTGGGTAAATCAGGACAAAATTTTGATGCAAAATCTGGGAAAACATTATTTAAAATCAGAGAAATGCACCCACTGAAATGCATTATAAATTGATGGGACCACAAATAAAAAATGTAAATGCGGGAAAACTTAAATTCAGGTAACTTAAAATCGAGGTTTCCCTGTATAAGGATATAGCAACACTCAATATAATCAAGTAACATAAATACAAAGAGAAATAAATATATGAAATATATAAATAATAATGTGAGTTGAGTGCTTCTTAAAAGACCACTGAACAATGTAATGCACTTCCTATAGCCAAAGCTCCGCACTGCACATTATTGTCTAAACATGGTAACAATGTTATGGTAATTGGTACTGAAACCCATTTAAAGAACTAGGTAGTTTCCAATGGATTCATAAATTTACACTTGTTTATATTTGTTAATGAAATAAGAACAGGTTGTATTGACACAATGACACTTGATCTTTGAACTGGGCTCTGATGTAACTTGGTTTGGGAGTTCATTAGTCTCAGTAAAATGGATAAGGGGAAGTGTTAGCAGGAAGCTAGAGAGTCCCTGAGGAGGATTCATTTTAAAATAAGAAACTGAACAGTTATATAGTGCTCTGGGAGTCAAAGCGTGCAAAAAAAAAAAAAAAGACTGTTCAGCACAAACCAGTCAACACAAACATTCTATAGGACACTTTAAGTTTGAATACCTTACAATCGGAGTACTGGTACACGGTGTGAATAAAATATCTTGAGTTACTCTAATTTTACATTTTGTTGGGGCATAAAAGCATCACTAACATGGAACTCAGGGTAAAGCCTCCCCCCAAGCTGTTATTCATGTTCATACTGATAGGATCGAGCACCCAGGCATGCAAAAATATCTTTACTTTGTTTTTCTTATAAGAGCACACTCAGCACATGGACTTCATGTATTCACAAAGGTACAATTTACAGTCATAAAAAATATGAAGATTTTTTTAAGAATGTATTCCAGCTTTTAAGAATTTTAACTCCAAACCAGGATCCCAGGATATTCCATTCAGCATTTCTGCATCTGTGCACGCTACTGCACACACAGTTTATCATAATACAATAAATGGGTATGCATTGGCATCGATGTTTGGTCAAATTTGCATTCAAATTATTCCTTTACAGTTGCACTTGAAACAACAATGAGCACTAAAGAATAGGGTAATGAATTCCATGCAAACCTATGCACTCTAGTGTGTCAGAGATGCATTAACCTTGCTAGTTTTACTATATCGTTGTAATGAGAACAACAATTGTCTCAGCATAATAAATGGAAGTAAGCAAGCTAGTTGTGGTTTTCATTTATATTTAATGTTTACACAGTTAAAAGAAAAGAAAACTTCTTATTATATTGACTTTGTTTGATGTCACTGGCCTATAGAGGATTTATGGCTGCATGTCAAACTAGACACATGCAATGCAAGCACCCAAGAAAGTTTAAATACTTTTAAATTAAATCTCCTGTGTTCATAAGCAAGACAGTGTTTTGTGGAAAATTACCAGTGATATCATCCTATAATATATAATTATTACATCATTAAACAGTAAAGTCCTGTAAAAAAATACATATATATGGTTTCTGTACCACTTTCACACAGGCCATTACCAAAAACCATCGGGCAAAAATAAAGTCAATGTAAGATTGGCTCAAGCTAATGCAGTCCCTGTGTTTTGGTTTTAAAAACACACTAATGACATGGTAAGACCATATGGATCTTTAAAGAACCTAATCTTGAACACCTAAGGGTTTTGGCCTTTAGCTTTTCATAAAGGAAATACAAAAAATCTATAGGGGATACATGAAGAACAAAAGACCGTTAAAGGAACAGACACCAAAGGCAGTGTATTATATCAAATAAAACATTGCTTGTTTAAATTCATATGCAATTTCTGTACATAAAATACACAGCAGACACCCGAACACTAGATTTTGTCACTGGCACTGTAGAAAGAGAAAGTTTCCTGATCTATTAGATGTTGCTTGTGTCTGATCTGTAAGAGAAAACCAAGAGCCCCTAACAAACACATTTCTGTTTCATAAGGTTTTTCCATTTAGTGATGAAACACTAACAAGTTCCCTTGATATAATTTCTGCAGCTGCGGTTAAAGAACAGGGTTCATGATTCATCAAAGGTAGGGTTTTAGGTGTTTGAGAGGTTTTTTCTACCTCGAATGGAAACTTGAATAGGAAGAACTCGAATCAGTGAGTTTGGGGCGAACAACCCAAAACCTCAAATTAATTGAGTTTTAGCTGAAGAAACCCTTTGAATCGCTGAATTAATCTCATTTTCAAGCGAAACCCACCGAAAAAACCCAAACATCATGAAGGTAAAAAACATCTTCAGATGGTTAAAGGGACCTCTGCCATTTTCATCTACATGACTTTGACAGGTTTTAGCTGGAGTATTTTCGGATTTGAGGGTTTTTTTTAAAAAAAATGAAAGATTCTAGTTGACTGAAAAATACCCTCATAAACTCTAATTTTTCAGGTTAAATACAACTCGACCTTTGATAAATCTGCCCCTTAGTGTCATACTACCTTACTTGCATTCTGATCAAACTATGACCAGAAGTTCAGAGAAGGGGGTCATGGTATTATAATGCCATCAATAATGAAAAGGGAACAAAGGAGAAGAAGTCTTTAGAACAGGTACCTCCAGACACACACCAGGGACACAAGACAGTACTAAATGCACAAAGTTAAATAAACTTAGAATGGAATCAGATTAATTATAAGAAGGTATCATCAACCACAATTAGGTTTTTTTCCTTCAGCGTGTCATTCTGTTTTGTCCTGCATGCATCCCTTTTCCATTAAAATCCAGTCTCTGGTCCCAGCATGCTAAGGCAAAGGTTAGAAATGCAGCCAGTGCTTGGGGTGTTTTTAAAAGAAAACACACCCTTCATTTTATTTTTAATTAGCCAAAGAGGGTGGCTGGGATCCAGCTCTAGTTAATCTCAGCCAAGCCATACTCAGGCTTGGGCATGGAGAGTGCAAGGTGACCTCTGATCTTTGTGTGCTGCTCTCTTATTGGACACCTGCTGAAGGTCACACTGGGGTCAAAAATCAGCCTGGAGGAACAGGGCAGTTCTGGCAGCAGTGCAGAAACAAGTAGATCTTTGGCAGCAGTGCAGAAACAAAATGTACATTTTACTCTTCAGACTAATGCATAGAAAGGGTAAGAACAGAACGTAAATGCAACAGGCAGGTTGGTAGCTCTCCAATCATCCTTATGTGCATATGGAGGCACGGTGTCTAACCATAGAGTAGACTGAAAACAGTTCATATTTCCTAAAACACAGAATTCTGAAAAAGCTCCTGTTATAAGCAGTAACTATAGCGGAAGCAGACCCTGCGGCTGCAGGAAGGCCCAGGATACATAGGGGCCCCATGAGATCCTAATTCATATACAATTTCAATAAATACTGCTAAAACAGGTCAACCTCTAGACATTTTGGGGGCCTGAAAAATAATTTGCTATGGGGCCTAGCAATATCTAGTTACGCCACTGGTTATAAGAATAAGATTTCAGTAACTGCACGATGACACTTACAGATACATTACATTTCACCAAACTCCTAAAAGAAGAAATCAAAGCTTCTGTTGTAAGCAAAGTCCCTTTGGCTGTATTAACCCCACCTCACCAAAGGGTTAAGCTAAAAACAGATTTTTGCTTTCTTTTAAAGAAGACATAAAAGGTTAATCTGCTTAGGGCAAGAAGCTAAATCTTCTAAGCACAATGCGCAAAGCAACATATGTTCCAAAGGGGTGGAGGAGAAAAACTGAAAAAGCTTCTCCAGGATGCAGGGCCAGCAGACAGCAGGGTGCGGGTCTAATAGCTCAAACACACAAACAAGTTTGCCATCTTGTGCGTCTGATTACAGATTTAGATCTGCAATGTGCGGCCGGCTGAAATGCTATGCCCTTGCACCTGTTATCATATAGGGATCTTATATTGTTTATCAGGTAACCTACACAAGGAGAGATCCCTCATAGAGCAATTAGATACGTGCCTATCTGCAGATCAAAAGGCATTTGTCTGTATTAAGTTTGTGTTTCGCTGTAGATATGAATAGCAGATTGCCAGAATGCGCACTGAGCAATACACAAACAGAACGTTAATGTCAAATGGATATAATTTCCTGTTATATAGATATTTACACTAAAGCATTTCTGCAACATGAACTGGATTTCAGCCACCGATATACACCCACTTGTCTGGACAATGTTATTGAGACTGATACAAACTTTCTCTGTGTTATATAAACATTGCTTTTTGCTTTTTTAAAACACATCTATACACGAAAGTGTCCACATTTTCAGTATAGTAGCTGACTATCTAATGTACTGTATGTCTGCAACAAGACTACAATAAATGCTAAAGAGACCTTGGACAGGTTAGCAGCCACGAATATCCCTTAAAGAGCCACGGCTAACTGACTTCTTTTAAAATAATTTAACTTGTAGTTCAGTGTCTTTGTAGGTTGACTTTAATTTGATATCTGATTACTAGAGTTAAGCTGGCCATACACGCGCGACAGAGTCGGCATCTTATCAGCCCGTGTGGGGCCCGCCGACAGGCTTTCCCGATCGATAGCTGGCCGAAAGATGGCCAAATGTAGATCGGGCAGCATAAAAACCTCGTTGTATCGCGGCCGCATCTATTCATTGATTCGGTCCCGCGATCCCACTGCCTGTGTTGGCTACATTATGATTTGATCATTGGGCCCTAGGGCCCACGATCGGATCAGCCTGATATCGCCAACCAAATATATATATTGAAATAGCTCATTAATTAGGGCCTCATGGGACACCCTGTACCTCCTTGGCCCCCTGCAGCTGCAGGGTCTGCTTCCTCTGTAGCTACACCCCTGCATAGGGGGTTATTTATTTATTAAAAATTGCAAAAACTTGAAAAATTTGAGTTTTTTTTAATATGAACCCGAACTTTTAGTGGGAAAAAAAATAGAATTTTTCGTGATTTATTATACCCCAAGGCTGCTAAAAAAAATACTCCATCTCCAAGCTTTTGGGGTCCTGTAGAAGTCAATGGCAAAGGTCCCATTTCGAATTTGAAGTTATCATGGTCTGCACTGAGTTTCGGCCACAAATCCAAGAAAATCAGGGGTATCAAGTGATTTCACCAAAAAATTCAGCGTTTCGCCATAAAACACGAAAACTGTGTTTTTGTTTTTTTTACCAATTTTATCTAGTTTTTTCAATGATAAATAACGTCCAATCATGGATTCTAGTTTGGTCGGACTTTTGTTTTACTTAAAAAAATCAATTTAAGTAAATAACCCACATAGTAGAAAGTATAAACAGATAGTCAAATAATACATTGTATAAAGTACCCCTTACTGCAAATTTATTAAGATGCTAGAACTCCTGAGGTGGATAGAAGACCATATAAAACTTTGAGGCCACAGGCTGTAAAAAAAGAGCCAGTGCAGAGTGAGAGTACCATTTATAACAATATAATCTACAGATTATAAATAAAATATTTTTATTTCCCTCTTTCTGCTGGGCAAGCCATACTTTGGAAGTAATGCTTTCCCCACTTTATGTATAACACAGTATGTATGAAAAATAATTATATACATTTCTGTGCTTGTTAAAACTTCATCATACCCAGTAGCATTATTGTTCTGTTCCTTTAATCCATAGGCGGAAGGGGAGCTGTGGGACCATGCAAAGATAGGAAAAGGAACCTTTTTTTTCAGAAGCACTGAACTTTAAAGAATTCCTGCCTATACAATGCAAAGTGACACACTGGAAGAGATAAACCTGCCTGTTGTCTTTTGTCCCCGTCTGTTGGATTCTTCCGTTGACCCTCTGGCCATTAGCCAAGGTAACATGATATTACAAGGATCTTTTCATGACCTATCCTGTCACCACCTTTAGCAACCATTAGCCGCCATCTCTCGGTCCATCAGAAAGCCACAAAATACATGGGAAGAAAAGACAAAAAATGGAGTGTCTTCTTTTATCTCTAAATCTAACCCCACCTCAAATTTTACTTAGATCCCCCCACCACATTCCTCTTGTGTCTCGCTTGAATTAAACAAGTCCCAGACTAAAATTCTGTATGTCATTCATAATGCTCCTTCCTAATTAAAGGGGAACTCCAGCTACCAAACCAAAATTTGATAAAGAGGCCCATATAACACAGAAACCCATAATATACCCATCGCTGGTTTCTTCAAAAAGTATGAATAAATGCCATTTTCTTCTCTTTCTGCAACATTTCAAATCCTAGTAGGGAAGGAGGGACTAAAACACTGATGTTAGAAATTGTAACAACTTCTCTACACAATGCATTGCACTTTAATGTTGTGTTCCTTATTTAAATCACGTGTGCATGGAATTGTGGGGTTTGGAGGAAGCAGGCTAAGGACAGCTGGCTGCTGATACAAAGTAACAGTAGTCAGCCAGCTCAGCAAAGTAGTCAGAGAGATCAGAAGGAGAGCAGGGGCTAGACTTAGGGAACTGTTGCAAACCATTACAAATCATGAAAAGGCTGCATATTTTTTTAATTGCTGTATATTGCAAAGTTGCTTGAAATTGTGTTTACATTTCAAAAAGCTTAAGTTATGTTTTTGTGGAGTTCCCCCTTTAAACAAGTCCCAGACTAAAATTCTGTATTTCATTCATAATGCTTCTTCCTAATTAAAGGTTTCTAGAAACCACAAATGTTTTATTTTGAGACTTGGTTAAAAACAGATGAAGTGTGATGTTCACTAAACATTTTAAATGATCACTATGGCCTATTAACAATAAAACGATAATAAAAGTTTGATGAATGAATTTGCGTCCAAAATACCATCAGAAATGGAAGCAATTCCATGAAATACAGTTATTTATAGCTAAGGAATTCCTAATCTCTGATTCATTTCAGTCACAATGGAATGGCATTATAAAGTATCATCCAAATGGTTTTCCAAACAGATTTGGTTGAATTCCCTGAAATGTAAATATAAAACAAAATGTAACATAGAATTGTTTGTCTAATGATTCCAGGCCTGATGAAACACTACAGAGAAATTGATTAAATAAGGCAACCTTATTGTCTGACTCACTCACCCAGTGCCTTTTTAGAATATGAACTTTTTGCTCTTCAATCGAGAAATTGTTCATGAGACGCATCATAAATCAGCAGTCACTGATCTGATCTGATACATTCATTTTTAAAAGTTCACCTAATTCCCCTGCAGAATAATACTTCACACATAGATTCATATATCTACTTATGGCTGACTTCCGCAGATAGCTCAACTCAAAGGCTGCTCCTTTTGGCATCTATACAATTAACTTTCCTTCGCTGCACATCACCTGCATGCTAAATTTTTCCTAACAACCTCAATGGATTCCCATAATCTCATCACATTATATGAAGCATATCCAACAGAAGAACACTGGCAGTCACTTTAGCCCAGGGGCCACACCATTAAAAAGAATCTACAACCTATGTGTCAATGTATTCCTTAGTAGAAATCTTTCCAAGTAGTATACTTTGGGGTTAATAAAACTATTATCAGTTACATGAAAAAACATCAACTTACTCTGCTGGGATGGAAGGTGGCATTAAGCCCAACACAGTAAACCTATACAGTCTATAACTGTGTAATATTCCTAATATGCTTTCCCTTTTATTAAATAATCTATAAAGACAATTTGCCAATGTTTGCATTCCACCAATGGGTGTGGCAAAAGAGTGCATAGCAAGCTGCTGGTGAGGGCTCAAAAACATTGAGAAGCCCATTTATCAAAGGTTGGATTTTGAATTCATGTGAATTTAAATTTGAATATACTCACAATTCGACTGGGAGTTTATTTAAGAAAAAATTTGAATGGCTAATATTCCATCAAATGGGAATCACATTCAATTTGTACGAACCTAATTGTTCTCCCGAAAAAAACCTTGAATTTCAGGAAGGCTATTAACATCTCCAAATGGCTCAGCGGACCTCTCTGACATTGACTTGTACATGAACTCAGCATGTTTTAGGTGGCGAATTTTCGAATTAGGACTGTTTCCATGGTGAAGGTGCGATAAATCTCACATTCCAATTTACATTCGAATAGGGCAACTATAATTCTAATGTGTGAATTTTTAAACTCGAAAATTCGAGTTCAAATTGACTATTCAATAAATTTGCCCCTGAAAATACATTGGAGATTGGAGATATGACCATTCACTAGATGCATGCATTACACACCATCTTTGCTATGGTTTTTGGAACAGGGTCCCTAAAAGGATATTGCCATGGAGCCCCATAAGATCAAGTAATGTTACTGAGCCAACATTATTGAAAGTTCAGACTCCAAAAATGTATTTTTTTCTCTATGTGCATTTGAAATTATTAATATAGGTTTTCTGCTGCTTATCACTTACATTTTCTGCCTTTATTGGTGGATTATATCATCCCAAATCGATAAGCATATCGTCACCCAGTCAGAACAAAAGGCTGTGACACACAACTACAAGTTGAAAAAAGGCTGACAATGCCACTGCCTTCTCCAATTAACTTAAATGGGCAAGGCATTATATAGTACTGGCACTTTTCAGCCTGAAAATGCTAACTGGGGCAGCTACTTCCCTCTAGTTCAAAACAGATTTCGAATCCCACTGTTAGTGAGAGCAGTATTCAGAGTGGGGTCTCAATTGGTAACATTGAATGCATATTCAATTGTTGTTCTGGCAAAGATGCTGTAAAACAGAGCTGCTGGGGCCATAGTCTGACATCAGTGCTATAAACGACTACATTTTTAAAAATGTCCTTTTTCTATAAATGTATTTGCAGTTGTATTGCTAAATTGTTTTAGCAATATTATTGTATTTATTGCTAGTCTGTTGCTTATTAATATCACATAACTTAGCATTCAATTTGTGTGTAAAAGGTTTCTATGGTATAAGAAAAATGAAAGTAACTAAAGATCATGAATTGGTTAGGCTAGAATAGGTTTTGGGCTTACTGTACCAGCCAAGGGTATATCTCTCCACCCCACTTCCCTCCCCCTTGACTTCATGTTGAGTTGTTAGTTGTTAGCTATGTGAGCAAGGTAATTATATGAAATGACCTTGCAAAGATAACCAGGCAAAGACATACCATGGCCGGACACACAGACAGGAATTCTAACTGTAATGTTTTATGCAGAACCAATTTAACAGGCACCAAAAAATGAATATCTGCTGGCTACAAACATCCCTTACAATCATGCAACCATTACACTAGAAATTGAAAATGCCATTTTTAAAGGTGTGCCTATCTACAATTTCTACTCTATCAATGTCACAGGGTAGTTACAAAAATGACATGGATTCCATTGTTATTATTTTATTGCAGAATTTTTTTTTTTAACAAAACAAGATACAAAATATTTGAAATAAGCACTGTATGCAAGTATATTTCAATACATAACTTTGTATATGTTTTTGTGTGTGTTGCCCAGGGAGGTTAAAACATAGATTTCTAGCCTAGAAGCTTAAAATAACTAGAGAGCCTGGGAGCTGGATTCCCCCCACGCAAGTAATCTGAGTAACTGCATTTCTGAAATGGTTCTCATATTTTGGGCCCTTTGTAAATATAGGTATGATACTCATAGGGGAAGCCTTGGTTCCAAAGTCTTGGTTCCAAAGTCCTATAGCTGTATGATCTTTCTAATCTATACAGTGTGGCATTCTATGTGCTGCTCATTTATTGCAGTTACATAAAATTGGCTTGTAATGTTTTTCTGTATCAGTTTGCCAAGCAGTGCCCAATGCTGTGGGTACTGTAATGGTTTTCAGTAGGTTGGATTCATTATACTACATTTTTTGTGGCTGTTACTAAAGTGTTGATTAATTAAATTCATTCATTCATTGTGATAAGTTGCATGCAGCAGTGCTGTAAAAATGACAACAGTGAAGAGCTTCAAAAATAATACAGTTATGGGATCCATTATCCGGAAACCAGAAAGCTCCAATTAATAATACAAAATATAATGCTATTCGTTGATTTTATATTTTCACAGCTTTACACCATTTTTTTGGCCCCTTGAACAACATGAAAGGTGCATAAAAATTCAACTACAGAAGTATATCGGTGTTCCATGGTACAGGTATGGGACTTCTGTTATCCAGAATTCTTGGGACCAGTGGTTTCCTGATAAGGGATCTTTTTGTAATTTGGATCACCATACCTTATAAGTCTACTAAAAAATGATTTAAACCAAAATAACAGGCTGGTTTTGTCTTCAGTAAGAATTAATTATATCTTAGTTGGGATCAAGTTCAAAGTACTGTTTTATTACAGAGAAAAAGGAATTCATTTTTAAAAATTTAAATTATTTGGATAAAATGGAGTATATGAGAGGCAGACTTTCTGTAATTCAGAGCTTTCTGGATAATGGGTTACTGGATAACGGATCCAATACCTGTATAAACACTCATCCCTCTTAACATGTTTCAATAGTGGAGGAAGGCCAATGGCATAAAACTCCATTAGTCACCACTGAGCACCAAGATACCGCTATTGTTTTTATGTTATGAATTTTTGTCTGTTTTATGCACGTAAACAATGTATTTTAAGTGTAATACTGCAGATTGTGTTATTGTTACAAGAGTTTCAAACAGAAGCAATGCCCAACAGTAATGTTTATTCCAACGTATGAGACGTTTTTAACCACATGTTAACAATAGCAAAGAGTAGCATGGCCAAGCGCTCTTAATAATTCTGAAACATTATTATATTATTTGGTGAAGCTGGTTATGAGATGTGGTATCATAAACTAGAAAAACCCCATCACTCTGAGTTCATTCACTCAAGGCACTTGACTCAACCCCCACACCTCTAAATTCCAGTATGCTCGCTGTTTAACCCTGTAACCATTCTGAGAACACACCCTGCATCTCTTTGAATTCAAAGATGAATTACCCAAAAGGATAACTAATCCTTCAGGTGTGGCGGTGAAATGCTTTCTTTAGGAGGTGAAGTGTGGCTTATTCTGCCTTTATCTGAATTTAAAAGTGTGAACAGAGAGCTTCCAAACCACAGTGAATAAACATCGATGTTTAAGTGCCATGAGAGAGACGTTTGTTTAAGCAACCACTGATGTAACTGTTAAGATCCAGCATCAATGTAAACAATTGCAATACTGCTTAGTAGAACTGGTCCACTGTCTGATGCCCCATATTAGTATGAATGTAAACAGATGTAATGTATAAACTGTCAGATGAAAGCATGGTTTCATGCATTGAGCATTGTCTGCACCCACAGATTTCCTTGCATTCAGGCATGCAACATTGCACAACTTAAAAGTTTTGAATCAGCATGCCCTTCATTCAAAGATCAATTTATGGATACATAAAGCATCAGACTGGGCCTCCTAGAACCCACCAGAAAACCTGACATCCAGGGTCCATTCTCAATCTCATTTGTTGAAGTGTCAAATGGTATAAATGCTAAATAGGCTTAAAGGAATGGTTCAGTATAAAAATAAAAACTGGGTAAATAGATTGGCTGTGTAAAATAAAAAATGTTTTCAATATAGTTAATAAAGGCTGGTGTGACTGGATGTGTAACATAATAGCCAGAACACTACTTCCTGCTTTGCAGCTCTCTTGGTTTCCACTGATTACCAGACAGTAACCAATCAGTAACTTGAGGGGGAGCCACATGGGTCATAACTGTTGCTTTTGAATCTGAGCTGCATGCTGAGGATCAATTGCAAACTCACTGAACAATTATGTCCCATGTTGCCCCCCCCCTTAAAGTCGCTGTCTAACTCAGAGTTAGAGAGCTGAAAAGCAGGAAGTTGAGTTCTGTTCTGTTAGACATCCAGTCACTCCAGCCTTTATTCATTACATTTTTGACTAACTAACTATATATGAAAAACATTATTTATTTTGCACAGCCTATCTATTTACCCAGTTTTTTTTTTTTACACTGAACTGTTCCTTTACTGTAGAAATAAGAAAGGTCATATGGGACCCACCCCACCCCCCAGACTGGAGATCCTCTGGTACTCTAGGAGGTCAGTTTGATCTTGGATACATACATGTGAAGTAGAACAGACTCCCAAGGTCTCAAATCCATTTGACCAATTAGAAAAAAGCAAACAAGCATCTCATAGGATCCATGATCCCAATATACTACATTCACCTAGAGGCACATTTATCAAAGGTCGAATTTCGAATTCATGTGAGCTTTTTTTAACTCTAATAAATTTAAATATATTCGTAATTTGATTGGGGGGGGTTATTTAATAATTAAATCGAATATCTAAATCTCGAACGAATACTACCGACTTGAAAACTTGAATCTAATTTGAATCGAATGCGACTAAACTCGAATCGATTATTTTCTCCTAAAAAAAACTTGATTGTCAGAAAAGGCTAGTAGCTTAAAACTGGTCCCTGGACCTCTCCCATTGACTTATACATGAACTCGCCAAGTTTTAGGTGGCAAATAGTCGAGTTAGAATTTTTAAAGGGGCAAGGTTTGAACTTTGGACTATTCAGAATCCAATTTGAGAGTTCTGACCATAAACAAAATTCGGAAATTCGAATTTTCAATTCAATTCTGCCCCTTAATCTTCATCCTACAGTAAAAAAGTATAGTATATCCAATGCTTTCAAGCAATCCATCTGCACAAAGGTTACAGCCATAAACAGCAGCAATACCATATGACTTCCATCTACCCTAAAAACATCAATTGCACAAAAGGCTGTAAGTATAAAATGTAATAGGTTCCATCTAAACTGTATCATTCGATAAAGTATGGACTGTTACTGTACTATCTTACAGGGGAAAGTGTTCTGAGACAAAAGTAGGTTATGGTTGTGATTTAGCTAAATAACTAAAAAAAACACAAATAATAAATAATAATTATTAATAATAATAAATAAAAAACAATTGTAAATTGTCTCAGAATATCACTCTCTACATCATACAAAAAGTTATCTCAAAGGTTAACAACCCCGTTAATATAAATCACCTAAAGTGAGCAGGTCCTGCATTTGAATCCCTAAATAGAAACAGCAGCTGGTAATGAACATTTTTGAGGGTTAAAAGACATTGGCTGATTGGTGCTACCTGCAAATAGCCTATGAGAAGTCTCCTGACGACTGATGCTGCTGCAAGTGCCATCATACAATGAAAGCCCCATTCGGTTACCAGGAACGTGGACAGGGATGATTAATTATAGCAGTGGCTTCCACCAGCCAAAACACAGGCAGAGGGCTTCATTTTGTTTTGTGTTTCTACACCATCCTTGCCCTTGACATAAAGGTCACTTACCAACAAGGGACATTTTGGTATTCTTCTGGCAGGCTCATAACCCATTACTTCAACAGAGACACAGAGGACATACACATTTCGGTCCTTTGATTCTGTACTCACTTTATAGAAATTATACATGTGTAGAAATTAAAAGTATAGCAGTCTTCTTTAAGGCAGGACATTTTTTTTTCATGTAGTCCTCTCTTCTCAACTGCCACTATTCACCCTACATTATCAAATGAGTGGTTACGTAGAAATTGAGCAACCACTGCTACCCTGGCAGCCAGACACAGGTCACTTATAATGCCTAATATATTTTAAAAAGATCACAAACACAATCTGTAGACCCCTGCAAAGTTTTGGACCCCTGGGTGTTACCCAAGTGCCCTCACGAATAACAGTTTGTTTGCTGAGACAGCATAAAACAAGATGTATGTTTGCATAGGTGCTGAGAATAAAAAAAAAAGCTAGAAAAGATCTTACTTTTATCTGTAATCATCATTCCTTGGGAACATACACAACCTGATGGAGCTACAGTATATACCAGAAGTAGAATATGGATCCTTCAGTGGAATGCTTCATGCAGGAGAGACACATGATACGAAATGGGGAAAAGGAGGATATTTTCCTCTATGGATACTAGGGTTTAATAAAAACCATAATTGCTATTTCCTTAAATACTCAATATATTTCAGGCTGGAATCAGTGCTACTCAGGGCTTCATACAAAGTACCAAATGAGGTTTCTATGGGGCCCGAGAATTGTGCGTAAACAGTCCTGCCCCAAAATGGGAAGCTTTGTATAACACACCAGAGGTGTATTTCATTCTGTCCAGCTGGATCTCACACAACATATTGCTCTGCAGCTTGCACTACTATGTTAAATACATTCACAGCTATGCATTGGCGGCATTTCAGTTAAAGCAACTGCTTCAGTTCTAAACCCTCTGTAAGCAATGGAACATAAATATCTGTAAAAACAAATATTTCTGAAAGTTATTAAAATAAATGACACATCGTTACTAAGCCAAATGCCTCAGATTATACAATATCTATGTATATATAAACAAAAAAAATGCTGTTGAATTCTAAAGAGAGGCGGCTTCTTTAAATATGGAACCATTAAAAGCTTGACAGATGGCACAGACATGGGAATGGTGGAGGGTGATCTGCTCTCCCAACAGAGGCAAAAACATGCGAGAAAAAGTTAACAAGAGTGATGGAGAGACAGAAAGAAAAAAAAAGGGAGAGAAGGAAAGGAAAACGAAGACAGATATAATTATATGAAAGTTCCACAAAACATAAGAATCTGGAGCAAAGCATTCAATGAGGTACATGCTGTTTCTTAAAGTATGGGAGCCTAGAGATAGCAAGAGGAGACCTGACAATTTAGAATTAAACTTACTGTTGCCATTTTGGCAATTGGTTTTTATCATTAAAAGGGTGGTTCACCTTTAAGTTAAGTATGTTATAATGTCTTATTCTAAACAACTTTCAATTGATCTTCATTACTTAACTTGTATAGTTTTTTTTAATTATTTGCCTTTGTCTTCTGACTCTTTCCAGTTTTCAAATGGGGATCAATGGCCTCATCTAGAAACGATTAGTACGATTTCACTTCGACTTCTAAAAACTTAGCCAAATGTTGGCTATATGTTCTAGGAGGTCTCCATAGGCTAACATAGCAATTCGCCAGGTTTAAAGTGGCGAACTGTCAAAGTCGAAGTTTTTTAAAGAGACAGTACTTTGATTATCGAATGGTTGAATAGTCAAAGCATTTTCACTTCGAATCAAAGTCGACTTTGGCCTATTCGATGGTCGAAGTACCCAAAAATTACTTTGAGATTCAAAGTTTTTCAATTCGAATATTCACTTGGAATTCACTTAGACCCTTAGTAAATGTGCCCCTAGGAAACTCTGGAGCTACTACCACTTTGGAGGTGGTGTATCCTCCATTATGGGTAAAAAAAATGCTGCATTGTGGGTAAGAAACATAGCAACATGTCAGCAATTGTGACGTTATGCTTTTTGTTGCAAATGTGCAGTAGGACATTTGATGCAATCAGAACATATTATCATCAATACTTGCCAAAAGCCCAAGAAACGTTTCATTCTGTTCAGTATTAATGAGGTATTGAAATCATGCAATGTTGTCTACTACCCTTACCCTGAACTAGATAAAAGGAATGTGCTTTTTCATGCTTTTTGAACAAACATACAAAGGATTCTGGGTAGAGTAATAAGACAAATAAAACTCAGTTGGAACTGTAGACATAGCCAATCCATTTCAGGTTTATGCTTTGCACAGGAGGACAATAGCAGGTTTACTCATCTTAAACCCCTAAAGTAAAACTTCTATTAGAGATATACCTGTACAACAAACTTCATGATCTTCAGAAAAAAACTATTGGCCTCAAAATGTTTGCTCTCTAGATCAGTGAGATCCCTTTGCCACTACAAATTACTAGTGCAACAGTTACAAGGGGACAAGAGGGAAAGGTTATGAAACGTACCTAAAATAGTCTGAAATTGATATAAACAGCTCTTGTGGAGATCACTTGAGAACATTATGTACAATGCTTTGCCTGATGAAAGAACATTTTGCTTAAATCCTAAGTAAGTGCTGTCTTTGTGAATGAGCACTTCCTACTTCTGCCCGCAATTAAATATGTTTTCAGTCTGGAAAAAGAAGAGCACTTGACAGGAGAAAAGTGGAGATGCGAAAGGACCTAATTGAATGCATGAAGGGCTTGCTGGCATAAGGTAGTGGACCCCTTTACATAGCACTTTGCATAATACAAGTGGAGATCTGTGTTTTGTGTGTTTTAAATACCTGTTCTGCTCTGAAGTGTAATACTGGAGAACTGGAGTAGCAAATCTTAAGACTTTCAGCTATTGCTATGATGGATCTCCCAGCAATACAGCAACTTGGTGAGGAAAGTACTAGATAACAGTACTAATACACAGATATTGCTTCTTATCATATGCCATGCTATTGTTTTATATAGTGAAAGAAGTTTCATAGTAATGGAATCACTGCCTGTAGTAGTTACATCATCACGAGTAGTGTAAAAGTGACAATATAATAGATGCAAGGCAATCAACTCCACCAATATGGTTACATTTTGTATCAGTGTAACATACCATGGTAGATAACATGAGATTATCAAAATATGTTTTGCCTGAACAAGGCAGATATTTACATGGTTATTTAGAGTAATTGTCTGCTCTGCTTGAGCTATTGTTTTTAGCCTCCTTTATTAGTTGCTGTCTGTAAGCAGGGCAGCATTCTTATTGGGGGTCCCAAAATGAATAATACAAGTCTTTTACTATTTGAACTGCATTTCCCCTAAGGAAAAACAAATATACAATGGTTTGAACATGCCTTTAAAATTGTATAACATGTTCTTAACCATTTTGTCTTGCAACCTGACACTTTAATTTTAGCCTTAAATCTATCTCGTTTCCAGCTGCTAATAGTGTTACTCCAACAGTTGCAAACCCAATGTTTTTTTTTTAGGGCTGCCTAATAATTTAAGTAACGGACATTAAAGATTTAATGTGTATGGGTCTTTCCAAGCAATATATATATATTGGTGTTCTGTGGGTCTATTTGTAATTGGGGTAAGCTGCACCTTTTTCTTTCTTTTTTTTTTTTTTTGTAAAGGTATTTTTAAGGGGTGACAATAAGTTCACATTTGGTTTGGGCTCCTGTGGCTCATTGGAAAAGTTAAATAAAAGCAATGTGAATTTTAAGTCTTTTCAGTATTTATCTAACCAATAAATAAGTAAAGAAAAAATATAGATTAAGCTAAGTTGCACCGAGATGACAAAAGCCAACCAAAGCCAATTCTTTACATTTGTGATCCTGTCTCTGAAAACAGAGTCTGGAAAAGCCTTAGTGGATACACACGGACTCCTTTTCCAGAAGCTGGCAAGCACACACAAATTATGGTTGAGGCAGATCCTTGTGCAGGAATTCCATACAATTACACAGTTGGGGTCTGCTGCTTAGAAAGCCTAGTCAGGGCCACTGGCTTTAAAAACCCACCAGGGAACATAGAGCCCATAAGAAAACAATTTTCAACATATGGGCACAACCCATTCCAAAACAATACTATAGCAGCACATATACACATTTACAATGGCTTTTAGGGGGTTATACCTCAGGTAGCTAAATTAATTTCAGTTTCATTCCTCTAATCTGATATTTAAAACTGCATAAGACTTCATACAAAATGAAACTTTGTAGAACACTTACTAAGATACAGTGCAAGACTGGCTTAAATTGACCTATTTTCCTATGCTCAAATGTAATCTACATCAGACTTTCTTTCATATATCTTGAACATCTGTCTTGACTGAAGCACCTGGTATTTAGCAGTTAGCCTGAATTACACAGTGCATGACATTATTATTGCTAAAAGGGCTTACTAACAAAGCCTTACTCGTGGACAAGGTTTGAACATGGCCCACACTGAATATTTTTTGGGTTCAGGCTTATATGGGCTTCTTTGCATTAACCACTTTGATGACACATACTGAGAAAAAAAATATTCAGACTCAGCTCAGTGAATCACTCACTGCCCCTTGATTTTATTTCTATTGCTTTTCATTTATCTGTATTATAAAGATCTACAGTACAGTAAAAGGTTTGGCACATTAAAAGTAATCATGAAAATTAGATTATGTAACACAAGTTCATATATTTTCCATTGTCTCAGACATTAGAGATGCTTCTGACAATATTATGTTACAGCTAAAACATCACTTAATTATTGTATGAAATATACTCAAGTAAAACACACGTACGTTACCATGTTAATGGATTACATTTTCAAGCATCAAGTTCTGATATCACAAGTATACCAGGGCATTATGTATTCCTCAACAAAATTTTCAGGAATGTAAGGAGGGGGTAT
This sequence comes from Xenopus laevis, assembly GCF_017654675.1. Classification (NCBI taxonomy): domain Eukaryota; kingdom Metazoa; phylum Chordata; class Amphibia; order Anura; family Pipidae; genus Xenopus; species Xenopus laevis. Next base: position 103,560,305 of record NC_054385.1, on the reverse strand, counting down.
CCAACTTGCAGTCTTTTGTTGGTAGCTAATTTATGTGAACAAACCCAAACATCTTCTGACAAATGAGATGGAAGCTGTAATTCAGAGAAAGGGCTGCTTGCTGCATGTCCCTAATATGTCGCATTAGAATCCCATGTCCTATATGAACAAATGAGTTAGGGACACTACAATTTACTTGACCTGAAACTCAGACTCAAAATATTCTAATTATCTTCTCCAAATGTACTAAAAATGTACAACACCACTGCATTGTCTATTAGGGAATGGACACATTATTAGTAACTGTATTATGGGGTGTGCATAATAAAGTAGAAGGGGTTAAAACACTGTATGGGTCGGTAAAGCCCCCAGCTGAAGTGATGTAGCAAAGAACAGCTGTGAAGTAATTCTACTAATGATCAGGATAATAAGCACATGGCAAGGTTCAGGGCTGGCTGCTGAAGCTTCACTGCTCCTGAATAGATAGAAGTCATTAAATACCCTTGATTATCTCTGACCAATATGTAATGGGTTTACAGCCCTTTCAATTAGTCAGTATTTGCCTAGGATTCATTATTTTGCCTTTCCTTAAGTAAAAAGTCCAGCGGTTCAGTGTTCAGAGGAATTTCTGTTCAGCTAAGTTGGCAGAGGGCAGTGACCTTTGAAACGGAAGCAGCTTAGAAGCCAAATGAAAGTGCTGGTCATTCTCTTTTCAGAAAAGGCAATGAGTGTTTTTTTTCTCTTCTACTCTACTTTTTATTTAACCATGCACTCAGTTGAGTATTTCATGTACCCCAGAAATCAAATCAGATGTTGATTTCCTAGCACTCCAAAAATAATCTTTGCTACACCTACAGACAAGCAGCTCCTCTCTAAATGGAACCCTTGGAGTTTATTGCTTTCATTTTGTTCTACCAGCTCATGGCATTCTGGAAATCCTTCAGGGCTGTCCAGTTTAGTCTCAAGTCACTCAAATAATTCATAAGATTTATAACTGGATGTAGGCAGGCATGGTCCAAAAACTAGGGATCGGTTTGGAATTCGGCCAGGATTCAGTTTTTTTTTCAGCAGGATTCAGATTCAGCTGAATCCTTGTGCCTGGCCGTACCAAATCTGAATTTACATAAGTAAATTAAGGGCTGGAAGGGAAATCACGTGACTTTTCATCACAAAACAAGGAAGTAAAAACATTTTTTCCACTTTTTCCTTTCCCACCCCTAATTTGCACATGCAAATTAGGATTCGGAATTGGTTCAGAACCAAGACTCCAACAGTTCTGGATTATTGTTCAAGAGAAATGAAGTTTAAAAGTGGTTCCCAGACATTGACAAGCTCTGTTTATTCACTAATTACTTGCCATTGGCATTGTATTGCAAGGAATGTATCTGCTTGATGTTCAAATAAATTCAACAAAAGCCACACTGTCTTTGCAGGAGGAACATGGCAGATTAGCAATTTAGGTGTCTAACCAGCAGAGATTCAGAATTGAAAGATTCAGAATTTTGATAATGTTAATGTTAACATCTTGGATTTACAAATAGGCATGCAAATATAATCTCGGTGGTGCTAATTTAAGGCAATTCTTGATGGAAAAGGACCTAGGGAGTACTTGTATTTGTTAAACAAAGATGAAGCTAATACTGTTGTTTGTGAGCACCTTTATTGCCTATGACTGGTTCCACTTTCACCTGGACAAAAGATGGAGCAGCTTGAACTTCTGTTTCCTATAGCATGTTGCCATTAGCAATATTTGGCATAAACTAAAGTAAGTACAAACCAAAAGGCACTGACTACAATATTCATTACATTATGAATATGAATGTAAATATAAGAATCTCTACATGAATCTAATAATGTATTTTTCCTTGCCAGGTTAATCACAATGAGACAGTGAGCAAAAACCTAGATTCTGTTTTCCTGACTTAGATGTGGCTTATTTGCTATGTATTATTGTATATATACATACAAGTGTGTGCTATTTCTTGGTTAAGATAGCACTTTTTTCTAGTGGGACTCTTGTTTTGTGTATCTCCATAACAATGTGTTTGAAGAAAAAAATGGTTTTTAAGTAATTACAAAGGCAAATGTTGCCCAGTTCCTGTATCCAATAGCATCCCTGACTGAATCAGACACATTAACCCAAACTGCTGGTTGGTTTCTACAGGTTACAGGACTGAGAAAACTGTTGCCCATGTTATCACAAAACTCCATTATTATGTTGAACAATCCTACAATATGATCTCACTTGAGGAGTTTTCATGATGATATTTCAGCCATAAAAATAACATAAACTACAGAGTGCTGCAAGTTGATACTGTGATGTACATCAAGACTCAGTATACAGGTATGGGACCTGTTATCCAGAATGCTCGGGATAACAGATCTTTCCGTAATTTGGATCTTCATAGATTAAGTCTACTAGAAAATCATGAAAACATTAAATAAACCCAACAATCTGGTTTTGCTTCCAATAAAGATGAATTATATCTTGGTTTGAATCAAGTACAAGGTACTATTTTATTACTACAGAGAAAAAGCAAATAATTTTTTTAAAAAAATTGGATTATTTGATTATAATGGAGTCTATAGGCCATTCAGTAATGGGTTTTCTGAATAACTGATCCCATACCTGTATTTATATACATTGTATATATCATGCATGCCCTTTGAAAGGACACCTGGTGAACATCTAAAGACTCACCGTGAGATGCTGGAAAAGCCACGCCCTCATAATGTTTGTAGCTACTTTTGGGAAAATGCCCCGTTTCTTTTGCCGCTTTTTGTCCTTGTCTGGGTCATCATCATCCCCTGTGCCAGGAGAAGCAACACTGTTATCCAACACATCACCTGTATTGTAAGAAAAAGACTTTATAAGATAAAGGTTTCTGTATTTAACTAATGAATTATGTTCAGAATCATCTTGGGTGACATTTACAAAAACAAGATGAACAATGAATACTGTTCTCTTTTAATCCTACATTTTAAATAATTCTCATCACTTTCACCTGTCTGCCACTCCTTTTATATGCGTTTTATTTATATTTTCACTATATTTTCAACCTATTCAATTCCAGGTAAGAAATGGTCAGCTGTCTGGGAAGAGACAGGAAACTGGCTGGTACAATGGAACAAATTACAGATAAATCTATATCTAAACACACTGACAGACTGATGATTAAATTGTTCTCAACCAGATAAGGCCGAACAATTCCAACAATATTTCTAGTTTTTCAGGATTATGGGAAACCTAAGAACATCACTTTATATAGTCTACACCTTTTCCAAATATGTTGAGTGGTACACATCATTATTAATCCATTTTCCAGCATAAGCTTTACTGCATGTTTGTAGACCTGAGACCAACAAACTGTTCTCAAAGAAAGAATGAAAAATATAAAGACTTGTTTACTGGTGGAGAACTGTACCCATTCAAATGCTATATATCTATATATATATATCAATATCTATCTATATCTATCTATATCTATCTATCTATCTATCTATATATATATATATATATATATATATATATTATATATATAATATATATATATTTTATATATATATATATATATATATATAAATGTGTGTGTGTGTTTGCTTATATGTATATAAGTGAATATAAGATTGCTTATATGTCAATGAACAAGGTGCAGGGTGATGCCCATTATTTGCAAGTTCTTATTACATATTCAGATTGCAGATTTTGTAGGACCGGGATTTTTCTCCAATTTATGAACTGCTTTCTAAAATTTGCATGGGTTTCTGAAAATTATTATTCACACACAATTCATGCTTAATGCTCAGCTGTATCAGCAACGAGGTAACTGGAGGGACTTTTTTTTTTTAGAAATGGGTGGTAATTTCAGTACCTCCTCTGAAAAGGAGAAAAGCCAGAAGCAGATCTGGTTTGCAGCTATGGAGCATCATGGGATTCTGACAATAGTGTGTACATGCATATACTCTATCTTCCCAAGCAAACATGTAAATGGCAATGCATACAGTATTTATATGTTATGAAATGGTTAAAAATAAAAAGAATGGAAAAAACAGAGAGAAACGCTCGTCAAAGCCAACGTGCCAACTTAATCAGAAGTTTCCATCACCCTATCCTGCTCTTTTGTGCTTTTCCCTGGCATTAATTGTGCATTAGCAAAAATCATTCACTTTTAAGAGCCTTGCTTATTTTTTTTGCCCTGCGGCTTCGATGCCTTGAAAGCAATGCCTTCAGGGCGTGTGAATTATGTATCTGAAAAACCCTGCTGCTGGGGCAATATTTGCTCCCTCCTTCCGAAAATTCATACAGCCATGTCTCCCCCTTTTTGGGAAAGCATCAATCAACGGAGGCTGAATATATCATTCACATGCATTAATATTTGAACTAATAACTTTAGGGGGAAAAAAACAGGGCAGCTAGGGTTAGTCAGGGATGTAAGGTACTTCTGGGATAATCAAATGCAAAATAAATGAAGATTACGAGGACACTCTTCACTAGATGGCTGATGCTTTCTCCCTCTTTTTTTAAAATCTTACACATCATTAGCCCAGAGCCACACGAAAGAGAAAAACAGAGAGGGGGAGTGAATGCTCCCTGCTGGCCTCTGACAAGCTGCAAGTCCAAGAGGGGGACATGTGTGAAGCCACTGAGATCCCAGCTTGTTGTAATACTAGAACAGGCATTAATTAGCCCCAAAAATCCATAAATCCCAGGCTAAGTCAGAAGCTTGTCCCAGGAAAGCCTAAAACAATAAACCAAGAGCTGAACTTAGTCTTTATTGTATTCAGAGCTGACACTGACACATTTCTTTCAAGTGGACACATAGGTGTGCTGCTACCACTACTTTGAGATATATATATCTATAAAAAAAAAATGATCATTATTTATTACTATTCTTTTCTAATATACAGGTAAGGGATCTGTTATCTGGAAACCTGTTATCAAGAAAGCTCCAAATTATGGAAAGTCTGTCTCCCTTAGACTCCATTTTATCCAAATAATCCAAATTTCTAAAAATGTAATATTAAAATAGAACCTTGTACTTGATCCCAACTAAGATATAATTAATCCTTATTG